>NC_047048.1:76929763-77229763 GCF_011762595.2 Tursiops truncatus
TACATCAAAAATACATCTACATGTGTAACAACTCCTACAGAACATCTACTGAACACTAGCAGAAGACCTCAGACTTCCCAGAAGGCAAGAAACTCCCCACGTACCTGGGTAGGGCAAAAGAAAAAAGGAAAAACAGAGACAAAAGAATAGGGACGGGACCTGCACCTCTGGGAGGGATCCATGAAGGACGAAAAATTTCCACACACTAGAAGCCCCTTCGCGGGCAGAGACTGCAGGTGGTGGAGGGGGGAAGCTTCGGAGCTGCGGAGGAGAGCACAGCAACAGGGGTGCGGAGGGCAAAGCGGAGAGATTCCCACACAGAGGATCGGTGCCGACCAGCACTCACCAGCCCGAGAGGCTTGTCTGCTCACCCGCTGGGGTGAGTGGGGGCTGGGAGCTGAGGCTCGGGCTTCGGTCGAATCGTAGGGAGAGGACTGGGGTTGGCTGCGTGAACACAGGGTGAAGGGGGCTGGTACGCCACAGCTAGCCAGGAGGGAGTCCGGGAAAAAGTCTGGAGCTGCCGAAGAGGCAAGAGACTATTGTTACGGGGTGCGCGAGGAGAGGGGATTCAGAGCACTGCCTAAACGAGCTTCAGAGATGGGCATGAGCTGTGGCTATCAGTGTGGACACCAGAGATGGGCATGAGATGCTAAGGCTGCTGCTGCAGCCACCAAGAAGCCTGTGTGTGAGCACAGGTCACTATCCACACCTCCCCTCCTGGGAGCCTGTGCAGCCCGCCACTGCCAGGGTCCCGTGATCCATGGACAACTTCCCCGGGAGGACGCACGGTCCGCCTCAGGCTGGTGCAATGTCATGCCAGCCTCTGCCGCCACAGGCTCACCCCGCATCCCATACCCCTTCCTCTCCCAGCCTGAGTGAGCCAATGCCTCCTAATCAGGTGCTCCTTCAACCCCGTCTTGTCTGAGCAAAGAACAGACGCCAGAGGGCGACCTACACACAGAGGCAGGGCCAAATTCAAAGCTGAACCCCAGGAGCTGTGCGAACAAAGAAGAGAAGGAAATCTCTCCCAACAGCCTCAGGAGCAGTGGATTAAATCTCCACGATCATCTTGATGTACCCTGCATCTATGGAATACCTGAATAGACAACAAATCATCCCAAAATTGAGGCAGTGAACTTTGGGAACAACTGTAGACTTGGGGTGTGCTTTCTGCATCTAATTTGTTTCTGGTTTTATGTTTATCTTAGTATAGTTTCTAGTGCTTGTTATTATTGGTGGATTTGTTTATTGGTTTGGTTGCTCTCTTTTTTTTATTTTTAAATTTTTTTAAGAACTTTATTATTTTTTTCTTTCTTTTTTTTCTCCCATTTCTTCTGAGCCATGTGGCTGACAGAGTCTGGGTGCTCTGGCTGGGTGTGGGGCCTGAGTCTCTGAGGTGGGAGAGCCGAGTTCAGGACATTGGACCACCAGAGACCTCCCAGCCCCATGTAATATTAGTTGGTGAGAGCTCTCCCAGAGATCTCCATCTCAACGCTAAGACCCAGCTCCACTCAATGAACAACAAGCCACAGTGCTGGACACACCATGCCAAATAACTAGCAAGACAGGAACACAACCCCACCCATCAGCAGCAAAGAGGCTGCCTAAAATCATAATAAGGCCACAGACAACCAAAACACACCACCGGACGCGGTCCTGCCCATCAGAAAGACGAGATACAGCCTCATCCACCAGAACACAGTAACCAGTCCCCTCCACTAGGAAGCCTACAGAACCCACTGAACCAACCTTACCCACTGGGGGCAGACACCAAAAACAATGGGAACTATGAACCTGCAGCCTGCAAAAAGGAGACCCCAAACACAGTAAGTTAAGCAAAATGAGAAGACAGAGAAATACACAGCAGATGAAGGAGCAAGGTAAAAACCCACCAGACCAAACAAATGAAGAGGAAATAGGCAGTCTACCTGAAAAAGAATTCAGAGTAATGATAATAAGGATGATCCAAAATCTTGGAAATAGAATGGAGAAAATACAAGAAATGTTTAACAAGGACCTAGAAGAACTAAAGAGCAAAGAAACAATGATGAACAACACAATAAATGAAATTAAAAATTCTCTAGAAGGAATCAATAGCAGAATAACTGAGGCAGAATAACAGGTAGGTGACCTGGAAGATAAAATAGTGGAAATAACTACCGCAGAGGAGAATAAAGAAAAAAGAATGACAAGAATTGAGAGTCTCAGAGACCTCTGGGACAACATTAAATGCATCAACTTTTGAATTATAGGGGTCCCAGAAGAAGAAGAGAAGAAAAAAATGGACTGAGAAAATATTTGAAGAGATTATAATTGAAAACTTCCCTAATATGGGAAAGGAAATAGTCAATCAAGGCTAGGAGGTGCAGAGAGCCGCATACAGGATAAATCCAAGGAGAAACACAACAAGACACAAATTAATCAAACTATTAAAAATTAAATGCAAAGAAAAAATATTAAAAGGAGCAAGGGAAAAGCAACAAATAACATACAGGGGAATCCCCATAAGGTTAACAGCTCATCTTTCAGCAGCAACTCTGCAAGCCAGAAGGGAGTGGCAGGACATATTTAAATTGATGAAAGGGAAAAACCTACAACCAAGATTAGTCTACCCAGCAAGGATCTCATTCAGATGTGACGGAGAAATTAAAACCTTTACAGACAAGCAAAAGCTAAGAGAATTCAGCACCACCAAACCACCTTTACAACAAATGCTAAAGGAACTTCTCTAGGCAGTAAACACAAGAGAAGGAAAAGACCTACAATAACAAACCAAAACAATTAAGAAAATGGTCACAGGAACATACATATTGATAATTACCTTAAATGTAAATGGATTTAATGCTCCAACCGAAAGACATAGACTGGCTGAATGGAAACAAAAACAAGATCCATATATATGCTGTCTACAAGAGACCCACTTCATACCTAGGGACACCTACGGACTGAAAGTGAGGGGATGGAAAAAGATATTCCATGCAAATGGAAATCAAAAGAAAGCTGGAGTAGCAATTCTCATATCAGAAAAAATGGACTTTAAAATAAAGACTATTACGAGAGACAAAAAAAGACACTATATAATGATCAAGGGATCAAACCAAGAAGAAGATATAACAATTGTAAATATTTATGCACCCAACATAGGAGCACCTCAATACATAAGGCAAATGCTAACAGCCATAAAAGGGGAAATCGACAGTAACCCAATCATAGTAGGGGACTTTAACACCCCACTTTCACCAATGGACAGATCAGCCAAAGTGAAAATAAATAAGGAAACACAGCTTTAAATGACACATTAACCAAGATGGACTTAATTGATTTTAATGTCCTATTTATAAGACATTCCATTGAAAAACAACAGAATACACTTTTTTCTCAAGTGCTCATGCAACATTCTTCAGGATAGATCATATCTTGGGTCACAAATCAAGCCTTGGTTAATTTAAGAAAATTGAAATCATATCAAGTATCTTTTCTGACCAGAATGCTATGTGAGTAGATATTAATTACATGAAAAAAACTGTAAAAAATACAAACACACGGAGTCTAAACAATATGCTACTAAATAACCAAGAGATCAAAGAGGAAATCAAAAAATACCTAGAAACAAATGACAATGAAAACACGACGACCCAAAACCTATAGGATGCAGCAAAACAGTTCTAAGAGGGAAGTTTACAGCAATACATTCCTACCTCAAGAAACAAGAAACACCTCAAATAAACAACCTAACTTTACACCTAAAGCAATTAGAGAAAAAAAAAAACAACAAGCCCCCAAAGTTAGCAGAAGGAAAGAAGTCATAAAGATCAGATCAGAAATAAAGAAAAAGAAATGAAGGAAATGATAGCAAAGATCAATAAAACTAAAAGCTGGTTCTATGAGAAGATAAACAAAATTGACAAACCATTAACCAGCCTCATCAAGAAAAAAAGAGGGAAGACTCAAATCAATAGAGTTAGAAATGAAAAAGGAGAAGTAACAACTGACACTGCAGAAATGCAAAGAATCATGAGAGATTACTACAAGCACCTCTATGCCAATAAAATGGACAACCTGGAAGAAATGGACACATTCTTAGAAAAGCACAATCTTCCGAGACTGAACCAGGAAGAAATAGAAAATATAAACAGACCAGTCACAAGCACTAAAATTGAAACTGTGATTAAAAATCTTCCAACAACAACAAAAAAACCCCCTGGACCAGATTGTTTCACAGACGAATTCTATCAAACGTTTAGAGAAGAGGTAACACCTATTCTTCTCAAACTCTCCCAAAATATAGCAGAGGGAGGAACACTCCCAAACTGATTCTATGAGCCACCATCACCCTGATACCAAAACCAGGCAAAGATGTCACAAAGAAAGAAAACTACAGGCCAATATCACTGATGAACATAGATGCAAAAATCCTCAACAAAATACTAGCAAACAGAATCCAACAGCACATTAAAAGGATCGTACATCATGATCAAGTGGGGTTTATCCCAGGAATGCAAGGATTCTTCAATATATGCAAATCAATCAATGTAATACATGATATTAAAAAATTGTAGGAGAAAAACCATATGATCATCTCAATAGATGCAGAAAAATCTTTCGACAAAATTCAACACCCATTTATGATAAAAACCCTCCAGAAAGTAGGCATAGAGGGAACTTACCTCAACATAATAAAGGCCATGTATGACAAACCCACAGCCAACATTGTTCTCAGTGGTAAAAAACTGAAACCATTTCAACTAAGATCAGGAGCGAGACAAGGTTGCCCACTCTAACCACTATTATTCAACCTAGTTTTGGAAGTTTTAGCCACAGCAATTAGAGAAGAAAAAGAAACAAAACGAATCCAAATTGGAAAGAAGTAAAACTGTCACTGTTTGCAGATGACATGATACTATACATAGAGAATCCTAAAGATGCTACCAGAAAACTACTAGAGCTAATCAATGAATTTGGTAAAGTAGTAGGGTACAAAATTAATGCACAGAAATCTCTTGCATTCCTATACACTAATGATGAAAAATCTGAAAGAGAAATTAAGGGAACACTCCCATTTACCATTGCAACAAAAAAGAATAAAATACCTAGGAATAAACCTACCTAAGAAGACAGAAGACCTGTATGCAGAAAACTATATGACACTGATGAAAGAAATTAAAGATGATACAAACGGATGGAGAAATATACCATGTTCTTGGATTGGAAGAATCAACATTGTGAAAATGACTATACTACCCAAAGCAATCTACAGATTCAATGCAATCCCTATCAAACAACCAATGGCATTTTTCACAGAACTAGAAGAAAAAATTTTACAATTTGTATGGAAACACAAAAGACTCTGAATAGCCAAAGCAATCTTGAGAAAGAAAAATGGAGTTGGAGGAATCAGGCTCCCTGACTTCAGACTATACTACAAAGCTGCAGTAATCAAGACAGTCTGGTACTGACACAAAAACAGAAATATACATCAGTAGAACAGGATAGAAAGCTCTGAGATTACCCACGCACCTATGGTCACTTTATCTTTGATAAAGGAGGCAAGAATAGACAATGGAGAAAAGACAGTCTCTTCAGTAAGTGGTACTGAGAAAACTGGACAGCTACATGTGAAAGAATGAAATTAGAACACTCCCTACCAGCATACACAAAAATAAATTCAAAATGGATTAAAGACCTAAATGTAAGGCCAGACACTATAAAGCTCTTAGAGGAAAACATAAGCACAACACTCTTTGGCATAAATCACAGCAAGATCCTTTTTGACCCACCTCCTAGGTAAATGGAAATAAAAACAAAAATAAACAAATGGGACCTAATAAAACTTAAAACTTTTGCACAGCAAAGGAAACCATAAACAAGACAAAAAGACAACCCTTAGAATGGGAGAAATTATTTGCCAACGAAGCAACTGAGTAAGGATTAATCTCTAAAATATACAAGCAGCTCATGCAGCTCAATATCAAAAAAACAACCCAATCCAAAAATGGGCAGAAGACCTAAACAGACATTTCTCCAAACAAGATATACAGATTGCCAACAAACACATGAAAGGATACTCAACGTCACTAATCCTTAGAGAAATGCAAATCAAAACTACAGTGAGGTATCACCTCACACCAGTCAGAATGGCCATCATCAAAAAGTCTATAAACAGTAAATGCTGGAGAGGGTGTGGAGAGAAGGGAACCCTCTTGCACTGTTGGTGGGAATGTAAATTAATACAGCCACTATAGAGAACAGTAAGGAGGTTCCTTAAAAAACTAAAATTATAACTACCATATGACCCAGCAATCCCACTACTGGGCATATACCCTGGGAAATCCATAATTCAAAAAGAGTCATGTACCACAATGTTCATTGCAGCTCTATTTTCAATAGCCAGGACATGGAAGCAGTCTAAGTGTCCATCAACAGATGAATGGATAAAGAAGATGTGGCACATATATACAATGGAATATTACTCAGCCATAAAAAGTAACGATATTGAGTTATTTGTAGTGAGGTGGAATGGACCTAGAGTCTGTCATACAGAGTGAAGTAAGTCAGAAAGAGAAAAACAAATACCGTATGCTAACACATATATATGGAATCAAAAAAAAAAAAAAAGGTTCTGAAGAACCTACGGGCAGGACAGGAATAAAGACGCAGACGTAGAGAGTGGACTTGAGGACCGGGGAGGTGGAAGGGTAAGTTGGGACGATGTGAGAGAGTGGCATGGACATATATACACTACCAAATGTAAAATAGATAGCTAGTGGGAAGCAGCCGCAGAGCACAGGGAGAGTAGCTGGGTGCTTTGTGTCCCCCTAGAGGGGTGGGATAGGGAGGGTGGGAGGGAGACGCAAGGGGGAGGAGATACAGGTATATATGTATATGTATAGCTGATTCACTTTGTTAAAAAAGCAGAAACTAACACACCATTGTAAAGCAATTATACTCCAATAAAGATGTTTTAAAAAGAAAAAGAACCCCAAACAGTTATGGTTTAGTGACTGTAGGACGTTGCCATGTTTTGAATCTCTTAGCAAATTCGTTTCGGCTCCTTTTGAACAACTTACAATATATACCTGCATTCCTTGCCTCCTCCTTTGAACCACTCCGCTATCATTTTGGTTCCCTCATTAATAAGTTGAGTAAAAATTTTGACACATTTATTCTATACTTGTATATCAGTCATGCTTTCAGCTTTTTGAGGATGAATCTTTAATGGGATTCCTAGCCTTTTTGTTCATTTCTTCACTCCCAAGGATGGCACGATTCCCTCCTCATTACCAGTAATGGTTGCTTATCTTGATACCTGCAGGACAAAGGTAAGGAAAGAACTCAGTCTTTTCATTTATGCAAGTGTATGTTTGTATGTTTCTAAAGTAAACACTATTGAGGCTATTATTTTACCTTTGGCCACTGTCCCTGGTGATTGTAAGTGATATCTCAAATGCATTTAGCTGCTGTGCTAATATCCTGTTTCACCGACCAAATGATGGTTCTATTGTCTGGAATATATTTAGAGCATCCAAGGCAAGTGTGACCCAAAATTTTAATTAGCTTCCACTTACAATCTAATTTCCAGCAGTTTGCATCATCATTTGGAACAGGTTTCTTTGGAGACAGGGTCACATAGGGGAGAGTGGTCAGCCAAGCAGAGCTGGGTTCGAATCCCAGGGCTGCTGAACCCTGGCGTGACCTTGGGCAGGTTCCTTGAAATCAATTATCTTTCATTTGGAAAAACGATAATGGCAGCTGTCTCATGATGTAGTTCTGTAAGTGACAAGGAAGCAGTTGGATGGAGCGGCTCACTTCTGAGACGGAGCACGCAGACAGAGTTCAGGTGCTGCCGCATAGGTTTGCGATTTTGAATGAGTCACCTAATGTCTTGGGGCATCACTTTCCTTACCCAAAAAGTAAATAATAGTTTCTATCTTGTAGGATTAGGGTAAATTGTTTGCTATAGTAAACATTATTTGTTAGAATATCACTTTCACATATATATATATATTTTTATAAATTTATTTTTGGCTGTGTTGGGTCGTAGCTGCGTGTGGGCTTTTCTCCAGCTGGAGCGAACGGGGGCTACTCTTCGTTGCAGTGCATGGGCTTCTCATTGCGGTGGCTTCTCTTGTTGCGGCGCATGGGCTCTAGGTGTGCGGGCTTCAGTAGTTGTGGCACATGGGCTCAGTAGTTGTGGCTTGTGGGCCCCAGAGCGCAGGCTCAGTAGTTGTGGCTCATGGGCTTTTCCGTTCCACAGCATGTGGAATCTTCCTGGACCAAGGCTCAAACCCGTGTCCCCTGCATTGGCAGGCAGATTCCCAACCACTGCGCCACCAGGGAAGTCCACTTTCACATATTTCACATATCTCCATACCATCTTGCAAACTCGTCGCAAATTTTGCTATATTTAGGTACCACTTATGCTATCATCTGCTTATTATTTTTATTTAATTAATGTCATTAAAGAAACATTTACCAATTGTCTACTTGTCTAGGCACTGTTGAGGTTTGGGAGATACAGAGGTGAACAAATAAGACAAAACTCCTTGCCCTCCTGGAGTGCATGTCTCCATGAGGGTGATACCCGATATCACCTCCATCAATTGAAAAACCAATATCACTTGAAAAAGATGATGATTTATTTATTTATTACTTTTTAAAATTTTATTTTATTGACGGATAGTTGATTTACAATGTGTTAATTTCTGCTGTACAGCAAAGTGATTCAGTTATATGTGTATATACATTCTTTTTCATATTCTTTTCTATTATGGTTTATCATAGGATATTGAATGTAGTTAGTTCCCTGTGCTATATAGTTGGACCTTGTTGTTTATCCATTCTATGTATAATAATTTGCATCTGCTAATCCTCAAATCCCATTCCATCCCTCCCCCACCCCTTCTCCCCCTTGGCAACCACAAATCTGTTGTGGTCTTTATGTGTGTCTCTATTGTGTGTCTCTATGTCTGTGAGTCTGTTTCTGTTGAAAAAGATGAAGGTTTAAAACATGAAAATAGTAAAAGCAAAACAATGCTGGCCTCACAGAATCTAGCTTGACATGTTTGCCCTTTCTTTGTTTAAAAAAAAAATTTTCAGTTGTTAGGTGTTTGAGACAGCCTAGTACCACACAAGTTCTCTCCTTGATGTAATTGGGAACAGGATAGAGAAGCAGAAAAGGGGTAACTTTTCTCAGTGTGGGAGTTAGTGTTGCTCAGTTCTGTTGTCAAGGTTGACCCCGCCGGGCATATGTGGTCCACCTTTGGAATCGCCGCTTGGATGCAACATTATACACTCAGCACTGTTCCTGGTACAGAGCGAAGGATCAACAAATGTACCTTTTGGTTATAGGAATATTCATCATAAAACAGAACATGTTCGTTTGTGCACCTGCCTGGATGGGGAAGGTCTGCAAATCGCCTGCAGAGTTATTAATTGCTCATAGATTTCATGTATGTTTTCATGAGGCTGCTATTTTCCTATTCCATCTTAGAATAGGCTTTCAGAGCTTCGAGAGCTCCTGGGCCTCTCGTCTTTGTATAATTTGGCTCCTAGTACTAAAAGCCACATCCTGTTATGTTTGGTTGCTAGGTGGAGAAATGTTATCATGGGCTTCAGCAATAATTTATCCACAGAGCTCAAGGAGCTGTCATGTTCTCCTGACAGTGAGCTGCAGCACTTTATCAGCCAGCCTGTAAATCAGGCGTTTGTGGGTGCGGATGCTAGCACTGTTTGATCTCTCTCAGACACTGTAATAATCTGCTTTTGTCTGATTGATTCCTTCACATCACCACGCACATTGCAACAGGGAGTGGAGTGCCCTCTGTTTATCTCCGCTGGTCATCTGCAGGAGGCCAACAGGGCAGAAAATGCTCCTCGTGCCGAGATGGAAGAGTTTTTGGAATTAGGGCCTTTCCATCATATCCCTGAGCTGGTTTCGTTCAGTAAATCAATGATAGCAGAATTGAATGCACCATAAATACCTCAAACCATATCTCTTACAAGAATGTAAGAGTAATTCATAGAAACAGGAAAGGTAACTTTGCGGGAAAGAATTACGACCCCTACAAGCCACAGACATTCAGGGCTTTTTACTGGCTGTGTTCACATCTCACCCTTTGAACTTTGGGGGAAGGAGAACACACTGCTGGCTGGTGTTTGCTTCCGGAAAGCGCAGGGGGCAAAATTGAGTTGAAGGGACCCTGTTGAGCTGATCACTGCTTTTCAATCTGAAAACAAGATTTTCTCAATTTCTATCGGCTCCTGTCACACGTGGTCCCTCTTTATGAAGAGACGCGTCACATCATCCTAATGGAGCGAACTGGGCTCTGCCATTTGATGGGTTATGAGTCACTCTTCTGCTAGCCCTACAGCAGGCCTTCTTGTATGGGTTTTGCCAACCTTCCTGATGCTTAAAAGATCTCCCTACCCAGGAAACCTGATCCCTGTTTCCTGTGCTCCTAATTGCTGACAGGTATTTTGGGGCAGATTTTGGCATCCCCAGTCCCCAGGAGTTGGGTTGAAATCCATGAGCTGACGACCGCCTTGGGCATGGCAGCAGCTTGCTGTGCCGTGCCCCGAGAGCAGTCCCAGATGTCCACACCTGCCTTAGTTGAAAGCAGAGGTCAAGCTGTATTGTCGATGTGATTGACTAAATCCCATCGGAGAGGAGGATTTTGTTGTCGCTTCCCCCTCTTGGATGGCGGCAAAATGAAGTTAAATAAAGGGGCCTTTCAGTTCAGAAATGAATGTAGCTCTGGAAGAAAAAAAGACAGCTTGAGTTGGCTGTTTTTGTGCAATCAGAGACACACACAGTTGTTCTTATTTTCATAATGGGAGTCAATACTATTAATGATTATTTATTCTAATATGCATATTAGCAGCAGTGGTCCTAACTTAGTGGTAGGGTAGGAATGAGCAAACAACGGCCAGTGGGCCAAATCCAGCCTGTCACGTGTTTCTGTCAAGAAAGTTTTACTGGAACGTGGTCACATCCATTTATTTCCATATTGTCTGTGACTGATTTCTGCTACAACAGCCGAGTTGAGGAGTTATGGCAGAGACCATATGGAAAGCTGAAAATATTTACTATCCAGTGGCCCTTTACAGAAAACATTTGCAGACCCTTGGGTTAGAGGGTTTTTCCTGGTGTCAGACTGCCAGTTCCAATCTTGACTTTACCATTTACCCGCTGAGTAACCTTGGGTAATCACACAACCTCTCTGATCCTTGGCTTCCTCGTGTATAAAATGGGGATTATAATAACATTTATATATTATCAACTTGGTGGTGGTCTGATGAGCACCTTAGCTATAACAAGCAGGTAACACTATTCCTTTTGAATGGCTTGTTACCTGTACCCTTGTGCCCACCTTGAGTAGGTGCACCTGACCTTCGCCTGGCATTTAACTCCTGATGTCCTACACGTGCCATACCAGTGCATTCACTGGTACGAATTTAGGGGGGTGGACATGTGCAGCTCAGAACTTTTGAAAAAGAGCAGGGCAGAGTTACAGCCTCCTCAAACAAGGTTGCCGTTACAAGGACTTCAAAATATGTTCCCAGAGTTAGAAGATTTATTCCAAGGTCTGCACAAAATTGAGTTATTCTGACTGTTCAAATTAGAAAGATGGTGGCCTCAGTGGTGTTACAGGATGATCTACAACATATTTGAGAGTGCGTGTTTGCTCTTTACAACTTTAAGAGGACTTAGATATAATTTAAACAAATTGCAGGTTAAATCACCTATGTGAAACCCATGACTCCTGAAGCCCACCGCTTGAAAACCACTCTCTGTGCTCTCCCAGCAAACATTTCCTGTAAAGGGCCAGAGAGTATATATTTTAGCCTTGCATCTACTCAGCTCTGCCACTGTAGCATGAAAAGAGCCATAGGCGATAAGTACATAAATGGGCAAGGTGGTGTTCCAATAAAACTTTATTTACAAAAACAGGTGGTAGGCTATGGGCCCAGAGTTTGCCAGTCTTGCTCTACCATCTCTCTCTTAATAAAGCTCATAGTTAGTCCTATGACAATTAGTTTATTAATCTTAATAAGGATCTTATGTGTAGGTATGTTGATAGCCTCATCACACACCTTTACCAATGAGGAAGTTGAGGAACAAGGAAATTAAGTAATTTGGTCAAGATCACACTGCTAATAGTGATAGAAACAGGGCTTGAACCTAGCCTACCTGCTCTAGAGTCAGTACATTTAGCCACTATTCTACATTACCTCCTTTACTCTTAGTGCAAATAATGCTATTCCACATAAGAAAGTCATTCCAGCCTTTCAATGTCTTTCATGTACCTATAAAGACTCCTTTATAGAAGATAATATTTTTGATTTTTCAAAGTGGCCCTTGTTGGATCAGTAACCAAAGCAGAGAGTGCTTTGTCTTTATGGATGCTAATGGTTTGAGGTCATTTCCTGGGCATGTAACCAGGGCAGAGCCAGAAGATTCTACACTCTGAAGGGGGCCCCATGCTTGAGGTTTAATGTTCTTGGCCACCATATTCAAACCCTTAATTTTATCTTTAAATTTGTGTTTTGTAAGTCTGACGGGACATCACTCGTGTCAGGGACTTGGAGCTTCGGCTCACACTAGTTCCCGCCTTCTGCTGCCTGTCTGCCTCCCTGGGTGGGTTCTGGCAGCCCGCTTCCAGGCACTGCCCGATGACGGCTGCTGCCCTCTGCCCTGGTGGGCTCACTCCACGAGTATCCCCGTGCTCAAGCGAGCACAACATTAAAACACAAATTAGAAAACATGACCGATAGAAAGAGGGACCATAGAAGAAAGGAGAAGATTATTTCCTTTTTGTATGGGGGGACCCCATGTTTTCATTTTGCACCGGGACTCACGAATTATGTAGCTGGTCCTCTATGACTCTCAACAACAGCATCACCTGGGAGAATCTCAGGCCCCGCCCCAGACCTGCCAAATCAGAATCTGCATTTTTACAGGACCCTCGGATGATTCCTGTCCTTTCACGTCTGAGGTGCACAGCCCCAAAGATGGCTTCCACACGGGCCTAAAATTAAAAACGTTTTAACTAGAGCTGCTTCATCTCAAGCATCTGCGTGTTTGCAGGTAGCAGTTAAGAGCCATCTCAGTGGATTACAGTGAAGAGGCAAATGTGTGTGTTTGGGAGGCCTGGTATCATAAAGATATGAAGATAAAGCAAGGCAGCCAGGCCCCTGAGGGTTACTTTGGGCGACCTCTGTTGACATTAGAACGATTGAGAGGGAGACGAAGAGCAGCACTTTCATCCTGCGGTTCTGTGCGCACTGAATGTGCTTTAACACAAAACCCTTGGGCCATCGAGTGGTGGTGGCAGCCAGAAGGTCAGCAGGGTTTTAGACGACATCAGGGATGAACCAAGAATGGGGGCACCTTGTCCTGCACAAAAGCACAGGGTATGGGCACGGTGGCTGCCACTGTACCCCAAGGCAGATATACAGGCTGGAAAGAAGCTGAGTCCTGCAAGAAAGCTGGTCTTTTTTTTTTTTGTGGGAGATGCAGTGGGCAGTCACCTCTGCCCCCCTGCAAAGTCAGACGAAAGTAGCTAGAACCTTTTCCCCAGCACACAATGTATACAGAAGTATTAAAGCAGGGGTTGCAGACTCCAAAGCCCCCAGGGGCCATGGCAGGACAGCTGGTGACAGGTCCCCAGCCTGTATAGGGGACCTATACAGGGGACTATATAGGGGACGAGCCCTCAATTCAAGCCAGTGGTTGCCATGTGGGAGTGTGGGCTCAGCATTCTCTGGGATTCTGCTTTTTTGAGAGAACCCCGAAACCTGGATTTTCATGTTAAAATAATGGCGATGAATCTTAAATTTAAAAAAAGTCCCAGATCCCTCACTTGTGAAATGGGAACAGGATGTAGAACGAACATCTCCGGCTTCACCTGCTCTATACTCCCTGTTCCTCTTCAGCTCGTGACAAAGCCTGTTTTCCTTTGGAACTGCCGTCCCCTCCTCTCCCCGGGGTTTGGCTGGGACTGACTCTGTCTCCATTCTAGGGGACCCAGCCTAGTGGATCAGATCATCAACTCCTTCCCGGACATTGTAATGTGCTTACATCACACGTGCCCAATCAAATGTCCCATTTCCCTCAGTCTCAGCAACTGGTTGGGGGGTTGTGTGTACAGGAACCCAATCTGGGGCAGTGGGATGCAGTTCTAGAACTTTTATCCCAGTGTTGGGAAGAAAAGAGATCTGATCTTTCGGCTGAACCCAGGAGCTGCTGGGGAGCACCAGGTAGACAGAACAAGGCTGGGGGGAGGCCAGAGTGGAGGGGAACAGAGCTGAGAGATGGGCAGAGTCTCATGCTGTTGTTGGAAGCTCCCCATCCATCCCTGCCTGAGGCCAGCTGTATGGGGGATTTTCAGTTATGTTAGCCAATACTTTTCATCTCTTTAAAAGTCATTTTTGAATCATTTCCTCCCCCCACCCCCCAGTAAGCCAGTTTAAATTCAAGTTCAGTCCCTTGAATCTGAAAAAAAATAAAAAATAAACATCATTACTGATATAGTAGTAGTTCTTCTACTTTGGGATTGGGGGTGGTTGAGAAAATTAAATGAGATAATCCACGTGAAAGCCTTAGCATAGCGCTGAGATGGTGAGTGCCTGATGAGCGCTAGCTGCTCTAGTTGTTCCTGGGAAGAGAAAATGTAGACTTGTGTTATTTTTTCAGGCGTTGAAACTCACCTGAAAAGGGTTTATGATGACAGATTGTAGAACTCCACTGTCGGTTCATACACCTGTCACATCAGTGGGAATCTGTTTGCCAGAAATTGTGCCACGGATGACTCACACGTGGACAAGGTGCAGCCCCTTCCTGAGGCTGTTCTGGGGGAGGGGAGAAGTCATGGGTAAGAGCATGGATTCTGGAGCCACAGAAACCTAGCTCCAGATCCTCTCTCCTCCGCTCAAGGGACTTCACCTCTGTGCCTCTGTTTCCTCTTCTGTAAAATGGAGATAAAGGTGATACATGCACCAAGTTAAAGGGGTGAATCCATGTGACAGCAAGCCTGGTAAGTTGTTCAATGAACGGAAACTGTCATTTCCTATCCTATCATTTCATATCACTGTCCTGTCATATGACATCATATTATAAACTCCTAGGCTGCAAACTCTGTTGTGACAGCAATCTTATCTGGCTTTTATTGTTTTATCTCTAGACCCCAGCCCAGTACTTGGCATGAAGTAAAGCATGATGGAACTTTGTTATATGAAATGTTTTTTTCTTTATCAAATCCTTTTGACTCAATTACTACAAATCACCTGAATGGATGCCCTGAAACCAGCCTGGTCCCCGTTTGACCCGTTCTCTATGAATTCACTTTTCTACCATGGTCACTGAGTGACCACTGGGGGCCAGCGTTTGGGGCACTGGTGTTAAAGCAGTGAACAAGTCAGACAAGGAACACCCCTTGGTGGGGCTCAGAGTCTAGTAAAACAAACACAACTGATAAACAAGTGGATATGTACTCTAATATCAAGGAGGGGTGGGTGCTCTGGAGAAACAGAGGAAGGTAAAGGATGGGAAATGGCAGTGGGTGTTTCTTTGAATCAGGTCCTCAGAGGACACCTGTCTGGAGAGGGGACATTTGAGCAGAAACGTGAATGGAGTGAGGGGGTAAATGAAGCCATGTGGCTATCTGAGGGGGCGGGGGAATAGCATATGCAAAGGCCCTGGTTTGTTCAAGGAAGAGTGAGGGGCTGGCATAACTGAGCATAGTGAGCGAAATTGGAGAGATGAGATCAAAAGCTAAGCCAGAGCCAGGTGATTCTTCACATTTTGGAAATGTCTTTTAAATTCCTACATTTGGTTTTCTTATCAATAATCACATCACATCAGTAATCAAAACTTTCTGTGACTCCCAGTTACTTTCCATGTAACGTGACTTGAATTTGGAACCTCTATGTAGCTTCTACCAGTCAATTTCTCTTTGCTTCAGCATGGCTGGTTTTTGAAGTCTTCAAACAAATTCCATCTTCTTGCTGCCCCAGGGCTTTTGCACATGCTGTGTGCACTAACATTCCTTTCTCTCCCTTTACCATCTAACACATGCTCATCTGATACTTCCTCAAGGGAGCCTTCCTTGACCCCCATCGTGAGACTAGATCGGGTTCTGCTGGGACACATTCTCAAGGCTTTTGTTCTCCTTTGAAGCACTTCTTACATCTGCAAATAACTAACATACTGAGTACCTGGTATAATGCCTGACCCCTCTGATAGTTTGTAAGCTTCCAAGAGTAAGCTTATTTATTTACCTGTGTCACTTATTTACCTGTGTCCTCGGCTCTTAGGAAAGTGCTAGCAAAGAGCAGTCGATAAACATTCATTTATAGAATGAATGGATGAGTATTCTGAGGCAAGACCTGTGCCCACCTTCGCTTACCTGCATCCACTTTCACTCATCTGTACACACACATGCAGGTAACATACTGGCGTATCAAATTGGGGCTTTAAAAATTCAGAGTTAGGAGAATGGCTTCTGGCAGTCTGTGTGGAAGGCTGAAGAGAGCGCCTGAGAAAGTTCCGTGGAGGTGATAAACTTAGGCACAGATGGTGAGAATTAGCCAACCTGTGCTGTGGGGCTTAGATGAGGCTGGATCTCTTGGGTCAGGGATGAGACGGAGTTAACATTTTCTGATACTAAGCATAGAAAGAATCTAAATGATGAGAAATAAGAGAAACATTTGTCCCATTGCAATTCCATTGCTGAGAGCAGACATACAGAAGCCGTGGGCCAGCCCGAGTGAGGGTCCAGAGTTTGCTTTGGGTGGTATCAATGCTGTTTTCAAACCTGTTACAAAGCCTCCTTGCTGAAGAACTGACCTTTTAGTTTACATCTGAGTGACACTGGCTGCAGCATTTCTTATAATGAGAAAGTGAGTGGAAAAAGGATGTCTTAAGCCCTTCCTATCGTGTTTAATGGGAGAGAAGTTTTTCTCTTCCACTTCTTAATGAGATGCTTCAAAAATGACTTTTTCATCAGAAATGGGAAGCTGATCACGTCTTGTTCTGTGATTCTGCATTCCCTGAGCTGGGATGAGCCAAAGGGATTGTAACATGAAAAGGAAGAAGTTTCTATGAGCACCCCTGGGCATGTTTGTACTCATTCTTCCTGCAGAAATGGTGGCCTCTCCCAGCCCACAGCTTGCAGTGTTTGCATTCTTTCCATCGCCCCGAGATGCTCCACACTGGTTACGTCACTCCACGGCTGTCATCATCTGTCCATCTTCAGGGAAATGGCAGAGTGAGGTTTAGAGAGAAATATGTTTGTAAGGTTCACATACTAAATGGTCCAATAAGCACATAAATAGTTTTAGATGGTCCAAAATCACAGGCTGTTTGACCTTCCGGACATGTGGTCACTGTTTTCATCTAAAAGGGAACCATCATAAGAGTATCCAGTGCTTAAAATATTCACTTGTTTTCATACAATATTATCTAAAGTATTATTTTGACCAAAAAACCGCTCATTCTTCTTTGGATTTCATTAAAGTGTCAATAAAGATGTTTGTTTTTTATTTCTCTTCTCTTTCCTCTGGGTCTGTCCCCAATTAACCTCATAAGCACTTCATAAATCTTGCATCTGGGTAATATAACACTGTACACTGCTTCTTAACCAGAACATTTTGTTTTTTGAGTGATCTGGCACTGAATCTTGGAAACTGGCAGCTCCGTGGAAGGTAGAAAGCCTCCGAGCTCTGGCTGGGGAAGAGCCTTCAGGACACACTGTGGGGTTTCTGGAGTACTTCCAGTGAGTTCTCAGTCATGCCATGGTGCAGAGAGGGGTTCAAAGTCACATGGACTTACTTCCAGTTCCGACTTCTTGCTTTTCTAAATTTTCTGAGTCCTACAAAATAAAAGTGTTTTTTTCTTTAGCTCTTTTCCACACCGCCCCCCAAAAGAGGTGTCTCTTATTTCCCCCCACATGCCAAGAAATTTAACTTAGGATTTAAGTTTAGTGGGTAGTATCTAATCAATATTTTATTTTACTTGGGATAATGGAGAATGTGTTTATACTACACAAAGTAGTAAACAAAATGAAATAATAGATGGAAGTAAATATAGAAATTTAGGATCTGGGAAAATAGAAAATGTAATATAACATCGAGAACAAATAAAAAAGAATTTAGTAAGCATATCACCAAGGTCAACTAAAACTGAGTTTTAAATTTGGCTCTGAGCTTTTGGTGGCCAAAGAAAAAAGGGCGTGGGTAGCGCAACTAGTTTCATAATTCCTCAGTACCTAGAAAATCTAAAACATTGCTAATCCTTAGGAGATACAAGGCATTTCATAAACCTGTATTTGTAACGACATCTGACCTAGGAGTATGGAGGGATACATGAATTAAGTAACAAATAAGATGGTGATTTTCATGGGATACTACCTTGTAGCATCATTCAAGAAGAAACAAGAACATGACGCCATTAAAGCAATTCAGTGAGGGGTTTCCATAAAGGTACCATGGTCCAAGAACAAGGAAATAATTAAGAGAATCTTCTCTGTAGTTACTTAGAGACATGAATGTCATGTCATTTTTACAGAGATTGTCTCTTCCATTGGCCAATGAGAGGCATGAAAACCGTCTGTCTAGATTGGGGAATATGTGGGTGGACTGGCTGAGCTCTCTCCCGGGAACACTGAGCTCCCATGGTGATTCACAGGGACACATTTGACCTCTTGGGTAGATTAATGGCTTGGTTGACAGGGACTGCTTACTTTCAGTCATGTTATGGGGGTTCTCAGCCAGAGTGTTGCATGTCTGGCTGTGATTGAGACTTTGCCTCTCAGGTAGGGCCCAGAGTTTTTAATATGACTTGGACAGAATATTAAACACCTTGTCATGCCTCAATCTTCCTAATCATTACTAACGATGATAATAAAAATAATGACAATATTCCAGGCAGAGGTGCACAAAGGCAAGGCAGTGGGTCATCCAGTTGAGCGAGGTGTCGTGGGAAGAAAGCCCAGGCTGGAGATGTGGGCCCGCTATGTAACCCAGGCAATTCTTTTTTATGTTTTCAGGTTTCGCTGATTTGCGAGTGGGGCTATTGTAGTGATTCTCAAAGTGCCATCCCTTGATCAGCAGCATCAGCCTTAACTTTACCTGGGAACTAATTAGAAATGCTGGTTCTTGGGCCCCACTCCAGACCTACTGAGTCAGAAACCTGTGATGGTCCCCAGCAGTGTGGTTTTTAGCAAGAGCTCCAGGTGATTCTGATGCATGCTAAACCTTGAAAACAACTGGAGCTTGGACTAGCTCTCCTTCCACGTGTGGTAGATTGGTATAAAACTGACCCCAATTTTCCATCTACCGTATTCATACCTTTTGCAAGCTCCTCCTTTTTGGAGGTAGAGTTGATTCCTTCAACCCTTGAATATTTGCTCCCATTGCATCTTGCTTTGGCCAATAGAATGTAGCAGCAATGATGGGTGCTATTTCCAAGCCACTCAGTTCTCCCCCTACCGCTCTCTCTCTGTCTGTCTCTGTCTCCACCTCTCTCTCTCCCTGCACCGCCCCTCTCCTTCTGTCTCCTCTTTCAATTTCTCAGGTCCCGCCACAGCCATGAGACGAGCCTGGGCTAATTCGCCAGAAGATGAACATTCACATGGGAGACAGTTGTCATTCCTACAGACGCCGTCTGGATCATCCAGCCCCCGACCCAGCTGCTAGCTGACCAAGATGCGTAAGCAAGCTCAGAAGACGCACTAAGCCAACCCACAGACTTGTGAGCTAAAAATAAATGGGTATGGCTTTAAGCCACTGGGCTTGCGGTTTTTTGTTATACAAAATTATCATGGAAATAGTGATATAAGATGGAGATTCTATAAATCTGCAATTCTAACTGTTCTCACCCTAATTTTGTGCCTGCAATCCCTAAATCACAGATGGCAAATTCAGGTGTTAAAGGAATGGAACTTTAATTTTCCTTGACTAAATTTGTTTCCTTTTCTGAGCCCCCATTCCATCATGAGGTGGGAGATTAGTTACTTAACTCTCGGTTAACACCAGTTGATCTGGGTCAATATGTTTATGGTAGATGTTACGTCTATTTACCACTATTTCCAGTTCTCTCCTGGGTGCATAGGAGGATGGTACTTCCCTGCCTCCTCGGAGTTAGTTGTGACCATAGAACTGTTTTTGGCCAATGAAATGTGAGCGGAAATGGGTCACTCTTGGGCGGAAACATTTAGGAGTTGATATGTAATTATCCATGCTCTCTTTTCTTCCAGTTGTGGACGGATGTGTTGATACATAGATACCGCAAGATGGAAATGTCTTCAAATACTCTGCTGCCATGTGGAGGTCAGCTGCCCCAGAGAGCTGGCTGGACGTGTAGCTGGCTTTTCATGAACAAGAAATAAACCTTCCTGTCCAACTGTTAAGGTTTGTTATCCCAGCATAGCCTAGTTTATCCTGACTGATACAACGAATTTTCTGTCACTGAATTTTCTTAGGGTCTTCCCTGCTTCAGACTCTTTCTCCCAGTGTATTAGGTTTGCTCGGGCTGCCATAACAAAATACCACTGACAAGGTGGCTTCCACAACAGAAATTAATTTTCTCACAGTTCTGGAGGCTAGAACTCCAAGATCGAAATGTTGCCAGGTTTGGCTTTTTCTGAGGCCTCTCTCCTTGGCTTGCAGACGGCCACCTTCTTGCTGTGTCTTCACACAGCCTTTCCTCTATGTGTGTGTGTCCCCAGTGTGTATATGTCCAAAATTCCTTGTTTTATAAAGACACCAATCAGAGTGGATCAGGGTTTATCCCAACGGCCTCATTTTTTAACTTAATCATTACTTTAAAAACCCCATCTCCAAATACAGTCACATTCTGAGGGGCTGGGGCTTAGGACCTCAACATAGGGATTTGAGGGGACACAGTTCAGCCCATAACACCCTGGAGATGCATGTACTTTCTAAAGCGACCTAAATAGGACTCCAGAGTCAGTGGGTGGTTGGGGTGAGGACAGCACATCGAATCAAATCTCCATTGTGTATCCAGGCTGTCAGTGGACGAAATATTTAACACTGCTGCTTGGTTTCTGGTTGTCCAGTTCACACACACTGCTTCTGCATTCTGTTTGTCCTGACCCACGTGGCTGGTTCATCTGCTCTGTTGGCCTCATTTGCATCATTCTGAGCACACTGGCATGAACAATACTGGGAGATTCCCCAGTCCCATCTGACTTTTGGGGACTTGCCTAACCAGTTCGACTCCATGGCCCTCACTCCAGCTGTATTAAGAATTTCTCCACAGAACTCACCATCTCTTTAAGTTTTACCTGGGGAACAAAGTCCAGCACCCTCTCTTTTTTGGACCCCTGGAAATTCTCTAGGGTTTCTATCATTTCCATCCATGTTGGGGCTATTCTGGGATATGTCTGTGTGTGGGTAAGTGGGCCTAGGATTTGGGGACCCTTTCTAGGGACCTACAGTTCCACTACCATCTAAAGCTTTTTGCTTTGGCTCTTTCTCCCCCAGCCTCTAACTGGGTGGGAAAAACTTGCTCTACCTAATCATGTGTTCTTTTATGACTTAGGATTTTTTTTTTTTCCTAGACCTTGGAAACTCAAAACCTGAGAGTCTGATACCTTCATCTCTCAGATCCTCTATGATCAACCTAGTTGGGGACCAGGTATGTCAAACTCTATGGAGAAGAGCCATGAGTTAGGAATACATTGCTAGGAATTAAACACAACCTCACTTTAACATTTCAAAATTCTTACCCCTGCATTAGAATGCAGAAGTTTGTCTGGTGGGATTTCTTCTTCTAACACCAGAAAGTAAGACTGTGAGTTCCACCTTGAAAGAATTCAGCTCTCCTAGTGAGAACTCAACAGCTTTGTTTTATAAGGCCAGTTCAGGGTTCAGAAAGAGGGGGAAAGCTGTTTGATATTAGCCAACCATTGGGAAAATTGAAATAGTTCATCTGGTTTGCAGTGTTTGAAATATAGTGCAGAAATGGAGTATTTCAATATAAGAGCAACAGTGATATTAAAAATAAGCATCATGAATACTCCCAAGCAAAGCAAGAACATTTTGAGTGCAGAAATGAATTTGTGATTGATATAAAGAAGGATGAGTAGAGAATGATCTATATAGCATTTGTCTGAAACCTCATAAATGTGCATCCAAATACTGGTTTTCCCCAATTTCATTAGTAGTGAATCACCATATGAAGAATGTGTGTCCAAGTTTTAATGTGAGGGCCTCGGAGTTATTTTAAATTAAGAAAAAGTTTAATTCTCTTGGATGGGTTTTTCCCTATGATCATTTGGGTCTAATATGTTGAGATTAGGGTGTTTAACATTCGGTTTCTAATTTTCCCTCATGAATCTCCAATTTTCCACTGTCATTTAGTTCTCCTCTCTAGTCCTTCGTGTCATCTTGATCTCTCCCAATTTTTTCTGTTTTTTTTTTCTTTGTTGTTGTTGTTCCTTTCATCCTGTTCTCATCTTCTTCCTCTTCCAAAAGGAACTGAAAGCAAAGCAAGGCAAAACATATTTAAAAGGTAAAGGGTGGTGCGGAGGCCAATATTTAGAGGTGAAGACCACGCAGAGACTAATAATTATCCAAGTTTGCAACAGGTGCCCTGTGGCCAAGCTCAGCTGTCACAGTGGTTCTCAACAGGGGGCAATTTTGCCTTTTAAGGGACACTTGGAAAAGTCTAAAGACATTTTGGTCATCACAATTTGTGGGGAGGGCCAGCCCCCCTATAATACAGAATTATCCAGACGAAAATGTCAGTATTCCTGAGGTTGAGAAACCCTGAGTCCTAAGCATGTTTGTTTTGATCCTCTCAAGTTTCGTTTTTCTGTTTGTTTTTTAATTTGAATGAATTGCCAGCATTTCACATATGAAGCAGGAAATCCAGACTTTTTAGAAAAAATCAGAAAGATCTGGCAACACTAAGTCCATATCGCCCATGACCGAGTAGAAGCCACCCTCCTTAGAGAGGGCATGTGCTCCCCAGGGCACCACAGTCTCCCCATTTCCAGTTGTATAACACAAACTCACTTAATTTATGTGTTACTTTTCTGGACCTTGTGGAAAATTGATTTTGCAACCTTACTCCTATGGTTGGCAAACTATGACCTGCAGACCAAATGGGGCCCACCACCTGTTTTTGTAAATGAAGTTTTATTGGAACACAGTCATGCCCATTCACGTACATATTTTCTACGGCTGCTTTTGTGCGACTTTGAGTAGTTGTGACAGAGACCACATGGCCTGCAGAGCCAAAAATATTTATGTTCTGGCCCTTTACAGAAGTCTGCAAACCCTTGACCTAGTCTGTTCAGTTTATTGTTAGTGTTAATCTTTGTTTGAACTCAGGCTTCCTGTCTGCATAATTGTCGTTAATCCAGACAGGAAATGACAATGTGTTTAATCACATAAACTGAGGTAAATTTCGATTAGGGACTGAGGCTCAGTCAGTAGTTTCCTGTATTGACCACATTGTAATAACACAGTTGAGGTCAGAATCCTCAACTGAAACATCAGTAAGTCTTCCAGATAGGATTAGTAACACGGGATAGACTAAAGTTCGTGCTGTTCTTTACTGTTGTAGGTGAATGACACATTTCCTTCCGTCGTGATTGGCTTAACATGTGGCCTCGTGTTTTGTAAACAAAATGCCAACTGCTCTGTGGTCTTTCTTAGAAGATCAGTCTTAGAAGAAATGAGAAATGAATTTCTTTATGTATTCAGTTTATTGCTTACCACCAAATAATAAAAACATTTAAACTATGCTTTGTTCACTTATTCATTGGTTTAGTGTAGGGGTCAGCAAACATTTTCTGTAAAAGGCCAGATAGTAAATACATTTGGCTTTGAGGGTCAGGTGGTCTCTGCTGGAGTAGAGTGAAAGCAGCTATGGGCAGTAAGTGAATGTTTGTGGCTGTATTCAAATAAAACTTTATTTATAAAAACAGGCAGTGAATGAGATTTGACCCATAGGCTGTAGTTTGTGATCCCTGGTTTAGTGACACCTTGGTCATCCTTGGGGTGGGGGTAGCAGAGCTACCTAATAATAGAATTTCTCATTTTCATCCTCATTTTAAATTTCCAAATGCTCAGTCTTTGCTCCTTCCTCCAGTGGCTCAGGGACCTGAATGCTGCAGGAGCAGCTGGAGTGAGATGGGCACGTGAATTCTATTTTGGGTTCTGCTGTTAGTCAGTAGAAAGGGAGGACCACCTGGATTCAACTGGGGTGGGGGGTGGTGAGAAAAACATCTACCTGCTCCTGAAACAGGACAAGGTAACTTCACGTTTCTTGTAAGAAAAGGAAGAGCTGGTGCCTGCTCATAGCTAAGGAGCCAAGCTGTAGGCTTGCTGGGTTCTTGCTCCCCTCCCATCCCCGCATCCTTCTCTCCACAGTGTCTGGAGGCTCTTCAGACACGGCCTGTTCCCTCCAGGATATGTGTCCTGTGAAAGCACTAAAGGAGAGCTGACTCTACCAAGGGGATTTTCTTTTATCAGGGGCTTTCAAAATCTTTTCTGTCATTTAGTTTCTTCTGATTATAATAATCGTGTTTGTTCCCTATCAAAATTTGGCAACTACTGGAAAAGTATAAATAACATTTGATAAGCCACTACTTATTGACTGTCACATTTACTCAGCACTGTGCAAATCATTATATATGTGTATGAGTGTGTGTGTGTGTTTACATATTACATATACACACACAGATATATAACCCTCATGCCAAATCTCTGAGGTAGATAGTTTTAGGCAGGAAGGAGTTAAGTGACTTGCCCAAAGTATACAATGAAGTCAGAATTCAAGCATAGAGGTATCTGATTCCAAAACCCATTTTTGATTATTTTCAGGACAACACCCTATCTTTAAGAAGAGAGAAAAAATAATCACCTGGAGTTTCCCTCAGGGAAAACTGCCATTACATTTTGCTATTTCCCCCCTCAGTGTTTTTTTTTTGTTGTTGTTCCCTTCTATTTTTAAAGCATAGTTGAAATCATGCTGCAAATATAAATTAATTTTCTTGTTTTTTTCATTTTACATTATTACTTAAGCATCATTTCAAAACCTCTTTGTCAGTATCCTTTTAATAGTACACACTTTCTTCATTTGGTGTACTGTAATATTTTTTAGCCAACTCCACTCTGTTGAACATTAAAGTTCTTGCTAGTTTTTCACTCTTTTGAATAAAGAGGTAACGGACATCTTTGAGTGTGAAACATTTTTCCCCCATAAAACTTCAAAACTCTGAAATGTTATCAAGAAATGTAGAAATGCTATTCTGTAAAAGGCGGGTGAGGCAAATAAGACACTCGCTCTGGATGCAAAATTTAAGGGGCACCCCAAAATAATTGTTATTGAGACAAAATAATATTTTAGTGCAATATTTAGAAAAAAAATCTAAGGCCAAAGAATCCAAATCCATCATGAACAAAATATCAACATTTTAAATGAAAGCAGGGTTAGTATTGCTGAGTGTTTTTCAGCCTGAGGCTTCAGTATGGCCCAGCATGGCAATGTGATTGACCCTAGGCTAGGACTTCACCTAGTCCTCCTAGGCTTTGAGGAGACAGAATGTGTCTGGAAGGAGGTACTCAGAACCACCTTTATTATTTTTTATTATTAATATGCCCTGTGGGAAGCTATCTGTTAGGCGTTTTCTCCTGAGAGATGGTGCAGTATGATGGGTGTAAACACAGGTACTGGGTGGAGACTGCCTGGTCTCAGCCCCCAGCTGTGCCACACTGCAGGAACTTTGCCGAAATACTTTATGCTCTCTGAACCTCACTTTCCTGATGTCCTCCGTGGAAGTGATGGTAGTTGTTCATGCCTTCCAGTTGATGGGAGAACTTAGTAAGCTATCCATGGGCGTCTTCTGACAGCCAGCACTTGGCTTGTAATAGAGACTCAAATGCATGTTCTTCTGCAGCCAGGTTGAGAGCCCATGCCCGCAAGCTGAAGCCAGCCTGCAGACTTCCTTGTTTCCTTTCAGGGCACATTGTTACATTTTTTAAAAAGTTAGTTGTCAGCATTGTAAATCACTAGATTTTATATTTTAAAAATTTGCTATAAAAATCAGAAGATCTGGGCTTCCCTGGTGGCTCAGTGGTTAAGAATCCACCTGCCAATGCAGGGGACATGGGTTCAAGCCCTGGTCCAGAAAGATACCACATGCCACGGAGCAGCTAAGCCCGTGCACCACAACTACTGAGCCTGCGCTCTAGAACCCGCGAGCCACAACTACCGAGCCCACGTGCCACAACTACTGAAGCCTGCGCGCCTAGAGCCCGTGCTCCACAACAAGAGAAGCCACCGCAATGAGAAGCCCGCACACTGCAACGAAGAGTAGCCGCTGCTCGCCACAGCTAAAGAAAGCCCACATGCAGCAATGAAGACTCAATGCAGCCAAAGGAAAAAAAAAAAAAATCAGAAGATCTGGAAACACTGCCTTTCCTAGTGGTAACATTTAGTCAAATCTGCAAACCAGCAGATCTCTTTAGATGGAATGAATTCCCTCCAGTTCACCCCAGACCATCAGGTTTTACAAATAAAAATACAGGATTCCCAGTTACATTTGAATTTCAGATAACAAAACGCTGTATTTTAGTATAAGTATGTCTTATGCAATGTTTGGGGCATACTTATCCTAAAAAAAAACCCTTATTTTTATTTTTTCTAAAATTATGGGACATGCTTACACTAAAAACTATTTGTTGCTTATGTGAGACTCAAATTTAATTGGGCATCATGTATTTTATCTAGCAACCATCCTCCACCCCTCCCCCTCCCCTACACCTGTCAGCTCACTTGCCTATGATCCCTACTCGACCTCTGTAGACATCAGCATGAATGACCCCAGGATTTGAGATAAAATTCCAAGCAGCATTTGGGTGTAGTCACTGAAGTGCAGTTTTCGCTTCATGTGAGAGTTCACGTTTAATGAACTTCCTCAAGTTTCGGAGCCCTCACATGCCTACATGCATAAAGCCCATGCAAGGGATAAAATCATTTAACCCCCTCTCAGCACTGTAGACGGTGTGTTCTCTGAGCAAGTGCTTCTGCGCATGAGCCAAGTTAGATGAACCTAGAGGCCCCTGTGAGCATTTTGCTTTTTCTTGCTGCTGTTGGAGTGCTTTCAGATAGAGAATCAGGTCTGATAACATCCCTGCGGAAACAGCAACCATTTTTTAGGGCCAGGACATAAAGGACGGTGACGTTTTCCTTACAGCAGGTTGAGAGACCCTGCCAAGGTTGGCAGGAGGTTTTCAGGAGAGCTGCTTATGCCTCTGCTTGATGAATGGGAGCAGTAGATACTTCTAACAAGATGGCTGTGTGCACACACTGAAGACTCTCCTTCTGGCTTCTATCAATGGAGGCACGTGAGTTTTCGCAGGAGAGGATGCGAGATTAGTTAGAACAGGGCTTCTCAGCCTCAGCGCTTGGGGTCAGGTATGGCTTTGTAGAACAGGTCTGTCCTGCGCATCGTAGAATGTTTAGCGGCATCCCTGACCTCCACCTACTAGAGATGCCAGTAGCATGGCCCTCCCGCTCACCCCAGCTGTGACACCAAAAACTTGTCCACTCATGGCTGAATGCATCCTGAGAGGCAGATTCACCTCCATTTGAGGACCACTGTACTGGAAACATCACCATGGAGATGAATTTGGGCACAGATGCCTTAGGGCCAGGCAGTAGTGCCCAGTGAGAGGTTTAAGGTCATGGTGGTGGAATGGGGGCGCTGGGAGGGATGCCTAGAGGTTAGGTCCCACCTAAACTGCTCAAATTCAACTACAAAATTGTCGGCCAAATTAAACTCCTCTGTGGGCAAAATCAGGGTGAAGAGAATACAGTTTGCAACTCTTGAAGTGGAAAAATTAGTTTAGTCATTATTTGGTTTATGGTGCTGGTGAGTATGTGTTTCACTTCTGTTTGTGCTCAACTACACTGAAAGGATCAAGGCATCTCCTGTGTTTTGGACACATCACTCCTTCTCTACTCATCCCCACTCCCTGACCCCCACAAGTGCCCCATAGGCCACTGCTTCTCAACCAGGGCGATTTTGCACTCCCCTCTCTAGGGTACATTTAGCGATGTCTGGGGATGTTTTTGGTTGTCACAGCTGGGGAGGGTAGAAGCCAGGGATGCTGCTAAACACCCTACAATGTGCAGAACAGCTCCCCTCCACAAAGAACTTTCCAGGCCCCGCATGTTCACAGTGCTGAGGCCAAGAAAGCTGGCTACAGTAGGTATGAATGCATAGGCTCACCTAAACAATCCAGGAGAGCTTTTCCTCCACAGCCCAGGCACCTGGGGGTTAGTTGGACTCGTCTTGAATCGTAGCTGGGCAAGTGTCAGCGTAGCGACTCTATGGAGGGACATTGCCTGTTCTTTGCATTTTGCACTTGTGCCCAGAAATAGCAAGACCAGCAATTCTGTAAGGATATAGGTGCTCATGTAACTTTTCCTTTCTTTCTTTGGGGGTTTAGATATTTTACAGAAGTTCACCTGGGTCTCAGATTCCTACCTGATCCAAATCTCTGCTGAAACACCATCAGATAAAGAGATTCTCCTAACATATTGAGGCCATAGAGTGAAGAAGCTTAGGTCTGTGGAGAAGAGACGAGGAAGGTTAGCACAGGGAGAAAAATAGACGAACTCAGTCTCAACATACAACCTAACATCATCTCAGCATCATTATCAAAACACCATTTCCACTATTTGTCGTGGTTACAAATGTGGAACAGCCTTTGATGACCTGTGTTTGAGTTAAGTCGCTGAGGCAACCCCTCCCAGCTCTTTTACCTTCTGTTCCCTTTGAAAGATGGTTTGGCTCCAGTTTTCCCCCCGCGACTCTCCATCTCTCCTTCTCTTTTTGTGTGTGCGTGTGACCACAATTGTAGTTTCAGTAAATAAAACGGCTGCTTGATAACGTGGAACGGCCCAGCGCTTAACTGTGCCCTTGGAGATCCTTTACATCAAACCAGTGCTCAAAAAGTGGTGCAGATAAAATTTGTCATCAGGGATTTCCTACCAAAGAATTACAGTGGAGAAATGGCCTGATCAATACTATGGATTTTCACTGCAGGGGCTGGTGGTCCAATTGCCGTGAGACGCTCATACAGATAAAAGGGCATGGCTGCCACTCAGCCACAGACTGCTGACTCAGCAAAAGCTCGTCAGGTATTTATAGGCCAGAGTGATACAGAATTATCACCTTGCAGTGCCCGGTGCTTGTTCCTTCTGAGATTGCCTTCCTTTATGGGATTGCTAAATGCAGGTGAATGGAGAAATGATGGCTAACAGCTGTCAAAATGCAACAGAATGAAGTCCTTAAATCTTTTTTTATCCATTAAAAGGGTAACAACCGTACATATATCATGGCACAGACATTGTAATGATATTTGGGGGCTGGTAAACGAGGGGGTAATAAACAATTTACGTTCTGATCAGAACGGTAGAGGAAATAGACTTGGGGTGAAGGCAGGTCTTCCCTGAAGCCTTATAATTACTTTAGTGGTTGAACATTAGCTCACAGAAGAAAAGCAAAGTTACAAAATCACAGTTGCGTCCCAGTATTTGGGAGACCCGCTCTCCACTTATGTTGGCATTTTTGAAGGCCTTGAACTATTCCCTAAAACACTTAACCAGGCTTGAAGCATCCTGAAATTACTGAAGTTTATGTATACCAGGTTAAATAAAGTGCATGGAATAGTGCTAATTTATTTGTAAGATTCTCCGGCTTTAAGGCCTGTGGTCCAGTGAGAACTTTCTCTTGTGTAATTTCCAACCTCCAGGCTCTAGCTGAATTCCAGATGTGCTGTGGACAGACTTCAAAGGTGGAGGGGTATGTTTACATTTTCCCTCACACAGAATGAGATTATTCCTGGCAGAGAAGTACAGTCCACCAGTCACCCCAGCTCTGGAGTTCCTTAGCCCTTTCTTACAAAAAGTAAGTAATTACCCTGACTCCCAGATAATGTTTCCTTAAGGAATCCATTTGGAAAAATCTTACCAATCTATCTAAGCCATCCATACAATATTTGTCTTATTAAGTGAGGATCAGCTTCCTGAAAGAGCTGAAATACCACTTAGGGTTGCTCTGTAGAATCTTGGCTTGTTTGAAAAGACACTGCATTGTTTCTTGTGCTTTCTTTTCCCTAATGCATGTTACGTAAATTTTCAGTGAACAATTTTTGGGGAAGCTATTAAAAGAAGAATGTTTTTCTTATTCTCTTCAGTATTTAAAAACGTATTGCAAAGCAGTGGGGAAATGAACAAAATATATAGACTATCATCAATAACAGGGCAGGTTGACATTAATGAATTCTCCATTTCTTGAACACCTGTGGTGAGCTGGGCCTTGCGCGGGATGTTGAAGAAGCACAGTGAGTGAGACAGGCTTTCAAGGAAGGAGTGTATGGAAAGGAGGGCCAGGGAAAGTGTTTATTGAAGAAATACTTTGTGCCAGGCAGTTGGCATATGTTGTAACGAAATAGCAAACAGTTACAAAATGTTGGGCAGATTCCTACATGTTATATGGACTTGTGTGATCCTCGTAACAGCTCTGTGAGGTAGTTTTATTATCATCTGCACTTTACAGATGAAGAAACTGATGCAACTCGGAGGCTGAGTGATTTGCCCAAGGTCACTTGGTTAGGAAGGAGAGGAGCCGGAACACAACACAAACTGTCTGACTCAAGATTCAGGTTCCTATCGGCAGAGTCACACAGCCTCTCAGAGTTTGGAAACCTTCTCCTTTTAGCCTTAAAAGTGTCCCACAAAGTAGGTGTTCCTGTTGAACAAATAAGAAACGTGAAGTTCATAAAGATTGAAGACTTTGCCAAGCCAGTTTGTTGCAGAGCTGAGATCTGAACCCAGGCATGCCTGCCTTCAAATTCCCCGTTAGTTTACTCCGTCATTTACACTGGACCTACCAAGCAAGCAAGGTTCTGTAGCTTCTAAATTCAGAAAACAAAATTCAGGAAGTGCAAGCCATAACGTGTAGTCCAGGGAAAAGAATTTAATTTCAGGAAGTATGCCACCGCCTGGAAGGAACATTAACAAGACCTCTGTACCCAGATCGTCCCTGGCCAACATCGGGTAGGACTTGAAAATGTAACCCGCACCTTCTGGAACTGTCCACGGGGAAATCATCTTTGTGCCTGTTTGAACTGCCTTACTCTGGTAGAAATCATTGCTACTATCATCACAGGATTGTTGTATGGAAGTTTACTGTCACTGGCAATAAACATAGATGAAAGGAGGGGGGAATAAGAAAACAAAAGGGAAAAATAGAAGCAAAAAATGCACCAAAGTGAAAAAAAAATCCATAAACGAGTTGTTTTTTGCCTCTCTAGTTGCTCTGATGTGCACAAAGGAAATAGACGGAATAAAATCACATCTCAGGAACACCAACATAAATTCCCTCTTGCTTTGACAAGTACGTAATTTTCTTCAGAGATGCTCTTCATGTCTGGAGAGTTATGAGGCAATTTCGTTCCCATCTGACAAATTTACAAAGAAACATTAGAGAAAAGGGATTAGGAAAGCGAGAAATCTTTATAGACTTTTTCCTCAGGCTGTATTTCCCTTCCATCTTTTGGTTCTTCCTTGAGGATCATGCATGAGTGACTCACACAGTATGGACCCCATAACTGAGATGCTTAAGAGAGAAGCAAAACGTGAAAGGCGCTTTCAGTCAACTAACTGTATTTACATTATTGAGAGGTGGGAGGTGGCACTGGGGGACAAAGAGAGAAGTCTTATTGGCAAACATTTAGATGAAGTCTCCAAGGTATGGATGCAAAGTGGTATTTACAAAATTAGACTTTCTGAAAGAAATGCAGGGAGAGAGGGAGAGAGGTAGGGAGGGGGAAGGGAGGGAGTAGAGAAAGAGGAGAGTGGGAGAGATAGAGATGGAGAGAATGGAGTGGTCTAAGGGGGTTTATAACGGAGATAAGCATTCCAGGATGATGACAGTAAAAAATTAATAATAGCAAATTATACATTGGTTTCTCCTTGTAGCCTCATTGAGTCTAAGAGGAACTTTTAAAAAAACTCCATGGATAATTTCATTGTGCAGCTTTTAGAGTGACCAACTGTCCAGTTCGCTTGGGACTGTCTTGGTTTCAGGACTAAGAATCTCACATCCTGGGAATCCTCCCATCCTGGGTAAATTGGGATATTTGGTTACTTTACAACTGATGATTGTGATTCCCACATAAGTTACTTGCGTTTTTGGCAGTTGTTAATTCTCTTAAGTACTTGCAACCTTGAATTGTGCCCTTTTTGGCTCTATTAACTTGCAAAGTTGGTGTGTGTGCACACAGACACACACATACATATATGTATGTATTTTGATCGTTTCGAGATTCTGGTAAGAATCTTCAATTAGGGTCACCGTGAGGGCTTAGAATCTTGATGGAGAAATCATAATAACGCTCAGAAGTTCAAGAAATGTATTCCTTTCCTGGCGTTGAGATTAAACATAATATAATGCAGGTGCTGTCAGATACAGAGCCCAGATGACAAATGTTTTATAACTGGGACTTAGGGAATGAAGAAAAGTAAGAGATACATAGCTTCCAAGGCTTTCGTTGAGAGCCGCAAAGCACTCATAATACTGTGTGTATAATTTGGCAGGAGAAAAGTGAGATATTTGTGTGCGTATTAGTGTTGTATATTTTTCAGAGTCCAACTGGATTTGTGGCAGCCTTGTTTATGATTCACTGGCCTTATCAAAAGAGTGAAATGGAACCTCATTTGTGTAATTAATTTCAGATTTCTGTTCTTAAAGTTTTCCCACTGTGGTCCCCATTCAAGTCATTGGCATTTAAAAAAATTCTATTTTTGGCAACACATATTATTTTTATTATTTATTTATTTAATTTTGGCCACACCGCACGGCTTGTGGGATCTTAGTTCCCCGACCAGGGATTGAACCTGGGCTCCGGTAGTGAAAGTGCCAAGTCCTAACCACTGGACCGCCAGGGAATTCCCTTATTTTTCTTCTTTAAAGTCACAAGAAAATCTTTATGGTTTACCTTTGTCAGAAATGGTGATTCATATTGGAATGGGATGTTCAAAACCTTCAGTGTGGAATAGAGACCAACCATTTCTTTTGCCTGAAAAATTCACAGAAGAGTATTGCATCGGCTTAAGTTTAACATCCCAAACCCAAATGTTGAAGTTTAATGTGGATTTAAATGTGTTGAAGTTTAATGTGGAACTCTCTTGAAGCTCTTACAATCAAACGCTTCCTTTGGTCTGTCTGCTGAACATAAAAAATGGGGATTCTTTGAACTGCAAGTAATTCCTTTTGCCCAAACTTAGAGAGATAAACAATGATAAGGGATGTTCACATATATAAAGTCTTGTTTCAGAAGAATATGAAAGTTGTGAGGTATCTGAACTGTCTGACCTCTGTAAAACCTGCCGCACACTAGATGGGGCATAGTTTACCCTAATATGACCGATGGAAGGTGCAGATGGCGTTTCGCTTACCCGCAAGCTTAAGTACAGTGCTGCCAAGAAATGAGATTGATCCTGATGAGAGATAAAAATTTTAAATATCCCTGGTGGGGAAGATTTTTCCTTTTTATTTCTGCATTGGCATCTTTTAAATACTGTAACTTTTGGGGGAAGTTATTGAGACATGAAAGGAATATTTGAACTGCTTTGGAGTTTATGATAGCCACTATATAATACATTATCTTGAAAGCCTTTATAGTGTGCAGCTACAAACTTCCAGGAAATCTATTAAAATGCAGCATTAATTAACATACACTTTTTATAGTGTTACTAATATTCTGCAAACAACTAAGAGTTTAAAAGCCCTTTTTTACAGGCATTTCTTGCTGCCTATACACCACAATCAGAGTGAATTATAGGAAACACTAAAGGGAAAGGAAGAAATGAATTGTCACTGATAGTCCTGGATGGGAAGTTGGCCTCAATATCTGCCTTTAAATGGAACAAGTATAAGGATGATATTCTTGTCAGTTTGCTTAGCATCTTCTTTGTAAGCTCATACAATTTACCAAAAGCAAAACACTGATGTTTCTATATGCATTCTTCCAGAGGAGGATAAATAACATCTTTGAAATAACTTTAGAAATCAAAGCCGCTTCCTTGAATTCTGTGAGATGGAGTTTGGCTGTGTCCTCTCACTAAATGTTTACCATCTCACCGGTGGCTTAGTCCAGGCTGCAGACTACATTTAGACACTTACAGATGTGTCAAGCAGTTACAGAAATTGAAGCAGTATTTTAATTTTTTGATGTCTGGTTCCAGGTCGCACTGGCAAGTCTCCCAAACTTGAGGCGTGACCTTTTTTAGAGGGATGTTTTTCATTTCTGTTTTGAATCCCAAAGGGGAGGAGGCGTTTCAGTCTCTATGCCCAAAGGGCAAAACTGTCACCACTCAGCAGTGGAGTGAAGATGAGCTGGCCCTGAATTATCCAGTCATAATTACTTCCCAACTCTTCATGTTTAAATGTGTCTGCTCAAACATGAGTCAGGCAGGGGTTCTTAGCTTCCTCTTTGCAGTGCCTGTCCTCTGTTTGTAAATACTGGAATTTTGATTCTGGCCAAAGGTCCCTCGCTTTCCTAGGTCTTTGGTGTCATTTGGGTAAGACTGATGATTTTTCTATTTTAGTACCTAATTCAAACCATGCTCTCACTTTACTCTGTCTTTTTTAAAATAAAATATTTTCCAGGCCTCTTCCCTTTGGATGCAGAATCCTTCAAACATTTCTCGTTGTTCTGCTCTTCTCTCTTTTCCCACATCATCACCTGATTCTCAATCCATATGGGACTGAGATTCTACCACAATGATCATAAGAACGTATTATTATGCATATATACGTTATTTTGCGTGTGTGTTTCCTCCCTTAAGCCTTTTGTTTATCTATTCAACAGATACTTGTTGAGTGTGTATTATGTGCCAGGTATTGCAGAAGTGCTGGTGGACATGTCAGATGAAATTTCTCCTCCTGGAGTTTATCTTCTAGTGGGGATAAGCAGAGGACAAGCAAACACATGAATAACAAGGTGATAAATCTATGGAGGAGATAAACTGATGATGTGATTGAGTGTGACTGATGGGGTACTTGAGGCAGGGTGGCCAGGGATGCCTTCTGCGAGGAGGTCCCATCATAGCTGCATCTTGAGTGATGAGAAGATGCAGAGAGCTGGGGCCCAGTGTTCCAGGCAAATGGCAGGTGCAAAGGTCATGTGCAAACTCTCTTGGTATGTTTTAGCAAGAGCGCTCAGGCCAATGTGGCTGGAGCAGGGTGAAGGAAAGCATCAGAGAGCTGAGAGATAGACAGTATCTATGATCATAACAGCTATCTTTTATCCATGTGAGCACTGAAAATGCATTACCTCTATACCTTGCAAAAACTGTGAAGGGAGGAGATTAGTATCGCATTTATCCGGTGGTTAAATAGAAGGTCAGAGGGGTAATGTAACCTGTCCAGGTCACAGCTAGTAAGTGTCAGAGCTGGAATACAAATGTAGGTAGATTTGTCTGATTCCAATATTTATTTGTTCAAGAAAGATATACTGAGTACTTACTATGTGCCTGGCACTTTGTAGGAGCTGAGGATAAAGTAGTGAACGAAATAAAAATACTTATCCTCATGGTACTTACCTTCAGTAGAGGGAATCAGAAAAGAACTAACTTCTTTTCTTTTTCTTCTTTTCTTTTTTTTTTTTTTAAAATTGAAGTATAGTTGATTTACAATGTTGTATTAGTTTTTGGTATACAGCAAAGTGATTTAGTTATACATATATATATATATTCTTTTTCAAATTCTTTTTTATTATAGGTTATTACAAGATAACGAATATAGTTCCCTGTGCTATACAGTAGGACCTTGTTTTTTTAATCTATTTTGTATATAGTAGTTTGTATCTACTAATCCCTTACTCTGAATTTATCCACCCCCCCTTCCCCTTTGGTAACTATAAGTTTGTTTTCTATGTCAGTGAGTGTAAGAACTAACTTCTTTATATATATAGTTTGTCAGATTGTGGGAAGTTCTATGGAGAATGGTGAACCAAGGTAAAGAGGATAGAAGGGAGGCACTGGGGCTGGGCTCGCTCTTTTACGTATAGGATATTCAGAAAAGGCTGCATTGATAAGCAGGGATATCTGAGCACGGACCTGCAGGAAGTGAGAACAAGCCATTGGGCTCTCGCCGTGAAGAGCAAGCAGTCCAGGCAGAGGGGCAGCAAATGGAAAAACTCTGAAGTGAGCCCGTGCGCACCACGTTGGAGGAACAGTAAAGATATCAGTGTGCTGAATTCAAGGGAACCAGGGGGAGAACAGGAGACCTGCTGGGCAGTTGTAAGAACTTGGCTTTTACTCTGAATAAGATGGGAGGCCTTGGAAACTGTTAAATAAAGGAGGACATGATATAAATTTGGTTTTTAAAAAGATTCATCTGAAAACGGGGCGAAACGTAGACTGCTGAGGGGATAGGGCCAAGAGTAGGAAATCAGGAGGCCGTGGCAATAATTCAGGCCAGACATCCTGGTGGCTGGGATCAGGGTTGTGGCAGTGGATCTGGTGGGAAGGGGCAGGTCTGTGATCTGTCTCAACAGTAGAGCCAACAGATTTTGCTGTTGTGAGGTGTGAAAGAAAGAGAATTCAGTCAAGGATGACTAATGTTCTGAACAATGAGAAAGATGGAGTTACCATTGACTGAAATGGGCAAAATCAGTGGGGATGGGCATATTTTGGGGGGAAAATAAGGAACTTGGTGTTCATCCTCTCATTTTATTCCATTTCTCTTCTTGCATTGTCATGGATGCCTATTATTTCTGCTAAGTGGGTCAGCGGATATGTGGATGTTTTTTGAACAGAAGAGTGTCAACATTTCTCCTGTTTAAAAAAAATCGTCAGTAAACTGTGCTAGTGCATTAGTTAGCTTTGCTGCGTAAAAAACAACCCCCAAATCTCAGTGACAGTAACAGTAACAGACATGAAGTTTTGTTAAACCAAAAATGTGGCTTGGTTGCAGCTCAGGTCGACTCTGCTCCATGTGCCTCTTTATTCTTGAACTTCAGCCTGGACACATCTGCTCACATCCCATTAGCCAAAGCTCATGGCCAAGCCCAACAATGATGAGGGAGGGACCATATACCTCCCACAAATAGCAGGGCCTTCACTGATTAAAACCTGCTTCTCATCCTGACCAGTCAAAAGCAAATAGGTCCAGGATAACCACGCAACAGCCTCCAAAAAGGATGGGAGGCCAGAGCCCCCTGAAATCCAATGAGAAATTGTTTTTGCCTGTGTCCCTGGCCCCCAAACACATCTACGCTGGAGCAGCTTAGAGTTGGCAGTGAGCCTGTTAGCTAATTTATTTCTCCCCGTGTGATCTTGAGCTCTCTGATGGCTAGCCACGTCTTTACTCACTGTTTTGTCATCAGTGTTTGGTGCCGCCCTCCATATAGTAGGTCTATTTTCGTATGATTGCTTCAGATGCATTGCATCTGACCTTAGAGTTCATTCTGAGGTTGGTTTCTTTTTAGAAAAGTAAGTAGAGGTATGGAGAAAAGAAAAGGAATAAAGTCCCAAGGGAGCAAATTCACATACCTCCAGAGGCCAGGCAGGTAACGTATATGTGCCTCAGTTGGGTTTAAGACATATGGGCCTGATGGGATATTTAAGCAGACTGGAGAGTTGAGTACACACACCCAAATGGTAAAATTAAGAATATTAAAACAAAACCAAACCTGTGCTAGTTAAAAAAAACCATTTCGAGGGCAGATTCTTCCTGAGCCTGGGCAGTTTGGTAATCTGGTAATAGAGCTTAGAAGATTTGGGTATGTTGAAGGCAAGTTTGGGTTTTTTTTTTTTTTTTTTTTGAGAACATATCTGTCATATGCCAGATTTGTCTTCCACCCTCCTTTACTAGGTAGTTCTTTGGTGAAAAAAAATCTGTCCACTTGAAACTGGGGCAAGAACTAGCTAGAGAAAATACCTTTATATCTTTTGCTAAAGATACATCTTGAGACTTTGTTTTTATTTCTCTTTTATCTTCACGGACCCAAGTCTTCATACACAAAACCATTTGCAACTTCTGGAAAGCAGAAGGGCACAACCTTCACACTGTTTGGGTTGTGGTAGGGGGTGGATAGAGAGGAGGAAAAGGAGAGACATTTACACAAAACCCAGAGTGAGTCCTGCTTCCACGTGTGAGGTGTGGAGGGAGTTTGCGGGGATGTCTCCACAGCGAGTCTGGAAGCCCAGGCCTCCTGCCAGAGCGTAGTTCTTCCATGTCACCCGGGACATCCGAGGCCAGCGCTGCAGAGTCTGCTCAGCACGGTATTCCTGAAGGACCGGCCATGGCCAGCCACTCTCTCACTAGTACCCAAAACGATGTCAGCTCTTGAATGGGGCTCCTGTGGGGCTGAACAGCCAGAATGTTCTCCCACCACGATGCTTGGGAGCTGGAGCAACTAGGACATAGGTTAAGATTTGTGGTCCCCAGTAAATTCAGCTTCAGATGTATTTTGTTTGGCCTGCACAGCAATGATAAAATTATGTATATTTAAAAAATTAATTACGTGTGTGTCAATATTTAAAACACGGGAGATTTTACTTGAAAATGAGAATTTCTGGCTTCTTCTGAACTTTGGAAGCTCTGTCCATATGGGGCCACACCTGCCCGGCCACAGTTGGCTGAGAAACATCTGCCCATTTCATTAAGAGCCTGGTCTCTGTATTCCCTCCCGTCTCTACTCAGCCCCCTCCACTCAATTATTTCACCCGTCTGGCTATTCTAGACAGTTTGGAGAGGACTCCTGACCTATATATTTACGTAGAATATTGGTGGCTATAACATATATTGCTGTAAATGCCTCAGATATCATCTTTAATTCAAAGAGCAGCCTGCCCTTTAGATAATCAACTTCGGCTTTTTGAAACCAGAATTGTTAATTATCCTGGCAGTATTTTCTTTGCTTTAGACCTCATAAAGTCACTGTTAAGGGATGTGATTATTTGGTGGGTTCATCTGGAAGGTATCCTTTCTCTCTTTTTCCCCCCCTTATGCTATTTTCTCTTTACTCCCACCCTCCCTGCCAACCAATTCAACGTGCAAGAAACCCTTCAGGTGTTTAAAGGAGTTGGAAAATATTCCAGGAGATGCTGAAAGTTTGCCACATTGTCAGAGGATAAAAGCACAGTGTTCAATCCAAAAGCTTTGTGTAGTGTTTTTTCTTTTTCAGTGCAAGTTCCAACTTACATTTTTGGATGCTTATATTGTCTACATTTTAATGAGAAGATTTTGCTGAGGATTTTTTTTTAAACAAAGGCACAAAAGTTTAAACCCTTTGCACAATAGCAGTGAGTACTGAAGCAACATGCTGTTTTTTGTTTTTTGTTTTGTGGTACACGGGCCTCTCACTGCTGTGGCCTCTCCCGTTGCGGAGCACAGGCTCCGGACGCGCAGGCTCAGCGGCCACGGCTCACAGGCCCAGCCACTCTGCCGCATGTGGGATCTTCCTGGACCGGGGCACGAACCCGCGTCTCCTGCATCGGCAGGCGAACTCTCAACCACTGCGCCACCAGGGAATCCCATGTTTTTATAATTCGAAAAACACCAATGCTCAATCAGCAGGAGCAGGAATACTGGACGAGTAAATATGGACTATTATGCTTACAAGCAATAACTGTGTCTATTAAACATGCAAACCATGCAGCATCATATGGATTTTTTCATCACATCATTTTATAGGTATATGTGTGTGTAAGACTGGGTGTATAGTAAACTTTTATGAGATAAATCATTTTTTCCCATTAGTTTTTGTTGTAATTACCAAGATGCTTATTGTAATTTCTGATTGATCTTCAATTGGCAGTGCTTCATAACACTTCATCATGTAACTTCTCTGCCTGTAGGCCTCTTAGTTATGTGGTGAATGATTTATCTATAAACCTTTAACATACTCAAGAGTTCAGTATTAAAAGGGACCCGTTTGTAAAGTGAAGAATGCTTCTATAGAGCAGATAACATTGTGGTCATTTTTGCGTTTAGGAAAATTAGTCACATTGACCCAGAGGAGAGGAATTTGTCCCCCTTCATAGCAATTCTACTATGTGTAGTTATATATTAATTTCTCAGTTTGTTTCATGTCTATCTTCCCACTAGGATGTCATTTCTATGAAAGCAGGCATCATACCTTTGTGGGGTTTTTTTCTTTAAAAATTTTTAAAAATTTTGGTAAAATATCCATAACATAAAATTTACCATTGTATGCGGGCCTCTCACTGCTGTGGCCTCTCCCGTTGCGGAGCACAGGCTCCGGACGCGCAGGCTCAGCGGCCATGGCTCACGGGCCCAGCCACTCCGCGGCAGGTGGGATCTTCCCGGACCGGGGCACGAACCCGTGTCCCCTGCATCGGCAGGCGGACTCTCAACCACTGCGCCACCAGGGAAGCCCCATTTTAACCATTTTTAAGAGTACAGTTCAGTGGCATCAAGTACATTCACATTGTTGTGCAACCGTCACCACCATCCATCTCCAGAACCTTTATCATCTTCTGAGACTGAGACTCTGTACCTATTAAACAGTAATTCTCCATCCCCCTTCCGCCAGCCACTGGCAGCCACTACTCTATTCTCTGTCTCTATGAATTTGACTAGTCTAGGGACCTCATATAAGTGGAATCTTACAGTATTTGTCCTTTTGTGACTGGCTTATTTCACTTGGCATGTCTTCAAGGTACATCCTCGTTGTAGCCTGTGTCAGAATGTTCCTTTGCTTTTTTATAACCACACACCTAGAATCCAGCTCAGTGCCTGGATACAGTAGGTGATAGCAGACAACAATACGTATTTGTTGAATGAATACATGAAAGAATGAATCAGTCTCTGCTACATTATATTCCTCAGAACCAGACACCCATAGGTCCTTAGTAACGCTTTGAGGGATAAAAGAAGTACTTGCCTTCCTGACAGCTGAAGAGGATCCCAAGAACAATCTAGGTATTTTTTGAAATATGAAAGATTTACCATTTCCCTTTGCATGTGTTGATGAAATCCAATGTACAAAAAGCAACTCTGTGGCACATTTTCTTGGGTTTGTAATTTGGGTTGCTTTGTGCTGCTAATTAACCAGTTGGTGATGTGCTGTTTGTCTTTTCGTCTGCCTCTGAGCTTGTCAGGAGTCAATGACAAGCCCAGCGAAACTGGGGGACACTCTGATAATTAAGGTTTGGAGGGCTTCTTACCAACCCCATCATGTACCAATCGCTTTCTTGGCCTTGACTGATGGGTAGCTGACATCTGACAAAACAGTGGCCTTCTCTCATCTACACAAGCAGCAGGGCACTTTCCCACCTTTTAATGGCTGAGCAAATTTCATCCCAAGCAACTCTGACAAAATGAAAGTGTACTGTCAAAGTTGTTTGTGAAGATGACTGTGTTTAGAAAAGAAGAAAAGTCTTGATACATTCAGAATTGCCAGACACAGACACACAGAGTCTGTATTCTTTGCATCTAAATAGTAAAGCATGTAAAAAGTAAACTGTACAAAGTTTTATTTGACTATGTCAATGGTGTAAGGAGAAATGGTTTGGTGTTCTTGTCTTTGACAACATTTACACTTATAGGTCAGTTGAGCCTGTGTCTCATCCTTACAGGAACAAGGGTGATAGAAGGATGTTGAAGGAGTTTCTCTGAAACTGGTAATATCTTAATGTGCAGGGTCTGAATCTGTAATGTAAACCCATCAGGTAATTGTGAGTCATGTGTTGGTGGGCTCTGCGTTTCCCTGTTTATGTTTATCTTATGCTTTCTTGATCTTCTAACCCTAGGGTGGTGTGGCACCAACAGCACCAGAAACAACCAAGACCTGCTGGATTAGTCTGCATTTTAATCTGAGCCCCATGTGATTCATATGCCTGGACAATTTGAGAAGTCTTGGTATAAGGTACCTCGCCCTTTGGTTCTCTGCTTGTACTTTATTCTCATTCAGTTGAATTTCACTGGGGCCCGGGCATGGCTAAAACAAACCAAAACACAAAAAATTTCCTAGATGGGTCTCATGAGCGATTAGGATTGAGAACCAGTGACCTTAGGCCAGTAAATGCCATCAGCACCTTGAGGGCAGAGACCTTGTCTATTTTGTTCTTGCCTAGGAAGGTGCTTGGAACACAGTGGGAGATTATTTATTTGCTGAACGGAGTGTTATACCAAACCCAAGGCTTAAATAATATATTCATCATATATCCACATATTCATGCATTCATTTAATGCACATCTCTATTGGTAAAGTTGGTGACACAGGTTGCAGATGTGGGTGCTGAGACAGAGTTTAGGGTTCAAGATGTTTATTCGGAAGAGTGAGGGAAGAGTGAGGCAGCAAGATTGAGCAGAGACAGAAGAGGACTTGTGATGCAGGCATATGAAGTCTTGACCAACCCCAGTGTAACGGCTGGCATGAGTATTGCCCCTCAGAGCGTCCTGTGTTGGGCCCAAATGGCAAGGCTGTATACCGATGCCTTGCTTGGCCACTCTTGTAGGCTGCCCTGTGCGAGGCATGACCTTGGGAAGGATTTCCGCACGTGTAGACCCTGCAGGAGCAGATATCTGGCTGTCAGCTGACCATACATCCGAAGCTGAGCAGCACATCCTTCCTTGAAGGGAGATCTGGTCGGCACAGCTCTGTGTCCTTCATTTGTGGTCAAGAGGCAAGGAGAAGAATGTTTCAAGATGTAGGCTCTAGAGTTTGACTTCCTAGCTTTGATTTCTGGACCAGCCACTCCCTGGCTGAGTGACTCTGGCCAGCTGTCTGTCTTCTCTGTGGGTCAGTCTTCTTATCCATAGGGGGTGGTTACTTGACTTACCTGACAAGGTGGTTTGAGAATATGATGCAAAAAATGGATTGAAGGCACATAGTGGACACTTAATCAAGGTTAGGTATTACCCTTCCTATTATAATAATATTTTATATAATATGTAATTAAAAATCATAGTATTAAATAATATAAAAATATGGAGTCTTCTGTTGCTTATATGTAGGAGCACACGGGAACGATAAAATCTTAGAGAAAGGGCAGTTCTATACATACTAATGATAATGTATATAAACTTTTTATTCCTCTGGGTTTGAGGACCATCTTTGCCTCCTCTCACACTAGGCATATACATTTGTTTGGGGCCTGTGTGCATTTTTCTTTCTTTTCAGAGCAACAAGAATCTTGACTCTTGCTTTTAAATGAAATAAGTGGGGAGATAATAGGATGATCAGACTTGTAACGTGTCTCCTCTCTATTCCTGTGGGCTCTTGGGCTCCATTCCAGCTACAGTGGCTCCGTTTAAACTCAGAGATTTGGTGTCTTCTTTCAGATCTCAGAAGGGCTCAAGGAACACCCGCCTCAAGTTTAGTAGTGAAGACGTAATGCCAAGATTAAGCAAGGTTGGTTACATTAGTAAATGAAAAAGGCTCGAAGCTTTGTTTGAAACAGCTGATGCAATAGATCTTAGGTGGGATAGAACTCTAGCAGAACTGTGAAATTTCTATGAAAACAACTTCACACCAGTGACTGTTAAAGTTCTAGGATTAACAATGCTACTGTATGCTGACTGCAAAGGTCACCATTAGTTATTATCATTCCACTCTCCGTGTCCCCTTGTGATGATAAAACTCAAACTCTGTATAAGTTAGGGTTAGGGTCTGCTTTGCACAGGGCCTCCCACAATGATGACTTAAAAGCAGTAGGATTTTATTTCAGTCTCACAGAAACAAAAGTCCAATCTGATGGGACAATCCTGCTTTGAAAATCTGTTAGGAACCCTGGGTCTTTCTATCCCATTGCTTTCTATTATCATGCCGCCTTTATTGTCCTCATGACCCAGGATTTCTATCGTTAGGCTTCACTGCAGCTGGGGTTGGGAGAAGGGACGGCATCGCCCCCCCACCGCCCCCATTTTTTTTAAGGGCAGAAGATACAAGCTGTGTATCATTACTTCTGTTCACACATCATTTAACCACGTGGCTATACCCAGCTGCAAGCAAGACTGGGGAATATGGACATTATGTGGCCATGTGTTCAGCTAGAAATTCTGTTGCTACATCAAGGAGGATGGAGATTCTTTTTTACAAACCCTATGAGCCTCCCTTTTTTTTTTTTTTTAAATTTTATTTATGGCTGTGTTGGGTCTTCGTTTCTTTGCGTGGGCTTTCTCTAGTTGTGGCAAGCGGGGGCCACTCTTCATCGCGGTGCGCGGGCTTCTCACTATCGCGGCCTCTCTTGTTGCAGAGCACAGGCTCCAGACGCGCAGGCTCAGTAATTGTGGCTCACGGGCTTAGTTGCTCCATGGCATGTAGGATCTTCCCAGACCAGGGCTTGAACCCATGTCCCCTGCATTGGCAGGCAGATTCTCAACCACTGTGCCACCAGGGAAGCCCACCAGCCTCCCTTTGAGGGAAATTCCTTCTGCCCCCTTAGAGTTTGTGATGGGCATAGCGCTGCTCCCACTGCTGCTACCTGCATCCCTTTTTCTTTAGACCCTTTCTTCTTGCGCTGAAACATTTGCATTCACCCTGCCTTTCTGTCTTCATCAGAGTGCCTGTATTATGAAGATAGAGATTCATTAGAGAAACGAATAGAGATAGAGAAACTGAGATTCGTTGGATAATCATGCCAATTAGACATGAAAGAAGTCAATTCTTTTGATTTTTTTAAGATGACATCTCTATAATCACTTGACTATCTTATCTCCAGTGGGTTCTGCACCACAAAGGCATGAATATCTTTATATTTTAACTTGCATTTACACTTAAAATTTAGAAAAAGTAGTTCTTATCTCCTCCATGTTCGCCAAATGGCCTTCTGCTAATGATGCAATTAGTGCAACTACAAGACAAAGGGGGAGATCTTTCAGTTTTACAAAGTCAACGAAGTGGCAAAATTGGCCACATTTGCTGTATGTGCAAAATACTTCGCAGAACTCTACCGTAGTAATGTGTTTTTTGAGCAGCTACTGTAGTTGCTGAAGCTAAATTATAATAATTTGATGGCTGCGTGCAAGATGTATTTGCTGAAACACTGCCTCCCCGATGGCTGTCAGATTTCGTTCCGGATGGGGAGAGGCTCTCTTTCCCTTTTGGTCACACCCAGAATGTGTTCTGTGCTGGAGATTTTCTTACCCAGCCTCCCTCTGATACCTTCTCTTCAGAATGCCCCCGGATTATTTTTTTCTTCCAGAATTCTGATTCCTAGTAAACAAACTCTATGAAATCTTTATCAGCTTTAAAAAATGCTTGCTTTCTTTCCCATGTCAGTTGAATTCCTGAGGTCACCCCTTTAGTCAAGGGAAGGTGTTAATCTCTGCCTCCTCTGTGTCCTTCTGGGTTGGGAAGTTGGGTTGTGGGATCTCACTCACTGATGCATCTTTCAGATGATTTTTCCTACACACTCGTGGAAAAATCTCTGTTCATTTGAGTTTCATGCCTTTTGCCTGTGTCAACCTCTACCCATCCCAGTGGTTTGCTAGAGCTAGAACCTGTACTGGCTCTGAAGAGCTGGTTGAACACGTATCTTTCCACCATCTGTATTCAGTGATACCGTGTTTGTAGCTTGAGATTGGACACGGTGAGAGTAGTTACACCGTGGAGGTTGGCAGATGCTATGAATCAGAGCCAGTTGTTACACACTTCAGCCCACCACTGAGCGCTCCTTTGTGGTTACCTATCTTCCTCCCTCTTCGTTTGTTGAAAACTTGGCTCATGGATCACAACCTTCTTCTTCCCTCCATGTCTGACAACACTCTCAGAGATTACAATGTCTGTGTTGAATTAGTGAGTGAGGGCCAGGGTTGCTCAACATCCTGCCCTGTGAGGGAGAGTCCAGCACAATGAAGAATTGTTCCACATCCTGCATGACTTTCTCATGTTGTGTCAGACAATCGGCGAGTTGAAAAACCTGACTATAATTATCAGGACCTAGAACCAAATTCCATTTTATATATAGCATGAAGTATTCTTTGTACGGTTTTAATACACACTGAATAAACCGAAGGAGACTTGTACTCTATTTTGTTTGGAAATTCACCAAGAGTTATTCACCATTTCAAAAATCATGTCCCTGTTGGCAATACCACCCTGGTATTTGAGTCACCTATTCAACATACCTTGTCAGTTTGTATTTGATTTACTTTTCACCAATTTACTTATCTCCATAGCAGTTGTAACTATCTGACATATTTACTGCTGCCATGAATGAGAAAAGAGCTTGCTTCATTTTGTTTTTTTGCTTTTGTTTTTTCATTTCCAGTACTGGAATAGAATGGATCAGGGCCAAGTAGTAAATATTTTAGGCTTTGTGGGTCACATGGCTTTGTCTACTCTACTGACCTCTGACAGTGTAAGTGTGAAAATGGCCATGAACAACATGTCAACAAATGAGTGTGGCTGTGTTCCAATAAAACTTTATTTAGACACTGAAATTTGAAATTCATGTAAATTCACATGTCAGGATATATTATTGTTCTTTTGATTTAAAAAGTGTAAAAAACATTCTTAGTTTATGGGCTATAAAAAACCAGGCAGAGGGCTAAATTGTGTCTGCAGACTATAGTTTGCCAACTCCTGTACTAGGTACTTAAAAATAATTTGTTTCATGAATGAATGAATGATTCTGTAAGTCTATATTAATAAATATTTCAGGCACATGTAGTAACTTACTTTTAAGCCTACATATTTGAACAGATATAGAGCAGGATCAAAAGTACCTTTCGAATATACATGTCTTACTAATTTTAACATTTTAACCATCCCTCAGTAGACAAAAGGATTAATATTGTGAAGTTCAGAAACAGGATCTGGTTTAGCAAATGTCTAATAACAGTAATGTAGCCCATAGACCACAACACAGATCATCTCCAGTTTATTATATACATATTTTTAATAAACAGAAGAGGGGTGGAAAGACCCTGTGCATTTCCAACTTGAATGGACATCTGCTGCTTTCTCCTTGGATTTTTAGAGTTTATCCTAATTGCACTTTTAGCACTGCCATCATCTTTCTCTACAAACTCTGTTTGGAAAAATAGATCTTAAGACCGACCCCAGGAAGAACACTCAGACTCCTCAGAGCAAATAGCTTAAACATAACAAATTGAAGCTTACAAAAGTCAGAATTGTAAAACTAATAGGGCTGTGAAAACCAGCTTTCCTGAAAATTATGAATTGGTTGGCCTGTTTCGTATAATGGCAAATAGTGAATCTTGATCATTCATCAGTGCACATGTCATAAATTAGGTGCTGAGAGAGGCTGCAAAATTCTTTATAGCGTCACAGAAAGCTACGGTGCTGCCTTCGTATCACATTGTTAGATTCCGGTGGTGCCAGCACAGATCCAGCAAATGAAAGTTTTAAAATTGTCACAAGTTTCAAATGTTTATCAACAGGATTTTATGAAGGACTAAAAAGTTATGTACGATACTGCACAGGCCATTAGGGGAATAATAATAGTAATAAAGAGACTTTATTCTCATCAAGACTTATGTGGCAGCTAGTTTTTCTCCCCAAACTTGGTTAATGGAGGTTGGGAGAAACGAATAATTCAATGCTAGAAGGAGAACAGCTTGAAGCATTAGATGGAATAGCTGTATTACGTGTTGAATAGAATATAATGGATATGTGGGGCTGTATCTCTGTAGATACGTAGATGTCTCTGTATTTATGGAGAAAGATATTCAGGAAACACAGCCTTAACAAATGCCCTGTCAATTGTGTTTTATGGGTTCTGGCACAGACCAGAAAGAGGGTGGGCCCTGACAGCAGGCTGAGCTGGGTTCAGTTCCTGCCTCGTCTCTTAATATCTCTGTGTCCTCTCTACATGGATGTTCCCTCTTGCGTTAAAGGAGGAGTAGCAATAACACCTACCATATTAGGCTTGTTGTAAGGTTTTTAAAAAATAAAGCATTTAGCACGATTCCTAGCACATAGGGAGCCCAGACCAAAAATAAACATGCAATTTACTACCCTCATTAGCTGTGTGACCTCGGTTGGCGACTTCACCTCTCCCTGTCTCAGTTTCTCCATTTACCCAGAGGAGACAATAATCTGTTCACTCATTTTTGTGACATTGTCTGAAGATTAAGTGAGATATTGTCTGTAAAGAACCTAGTACAGAGTTAGCCATGCAGCATCATGTCTTCATGATAAGTCCCCTTTTCTTTCATTCAGGGGTATATATGTCTGTTTATAAATAAATAAATATATATATATATAATTTATTGAAGCATAATTGACCTACAACATTATGTTAGTTCCAGGCACACAACATATTGATTCAATATTTCTATACACTGCAAAATGATCACCATGATACATCTATTTACCATCTGTCAGGGGTATATTTAAAATTTTTTTGTTGTTGTTGAAGTATAGTTGATTTACAATGTTGTCTTAGTTTCAGGTTGTCAGGGGGTGTATTCTTAAAAGTGAGACAAAATACACTCTATCTCCAGAGATACAATCCTATTACAATAACTGTTTCATAAGTCACCATTAAAATTCCTTCAGGAGGTTCTAGAAACTTCACGAGCATCACCAGTTTATGCGTCTACTGCTTTAGACTGTAGGAAGCAAATATAGTTATTATCTGGCTCCTCTACTGGATGGTAAGCTCCTTTGGAGCAGGGAATCCGTGTCTCATGCCCATATCTGTATCCCTAGCATGCTTATTTGGGACACAGGTGCTTCATTTGTAGATGCCCAATTAATATTTTTAAACAAATCCATCTCCAGCAGAGAAAAACAATAAATAAATCTACCAATTCATGTTCTGTTTGTTCCTCTGCACCAAGGGTGGGTGTACTCTTCATCAGGGTCCCCGCAGGGAACAGATGGCACACTCCAATTGGGTAATTTGAGGAGAATGTATGAAGAGTATTGACTGCAATATGGGCATTGTGCGTGGAAACCACCAGGGACCAGCAGTACCCTGGGGATGGTGGGCCTGGGGCACTGGCCTCCACCCCCTGACCATTAGGGGGAAGGGGAGGAGAGTTTACTAGATGGAGAGAGATCCTGCAAGAGAAGAGGTGGCTATGAGGAGGGGGCTTCTAGGCAGAGCTGTGAGCTTTCCTTGAGGGAGGTGCTGGCTTTGCATGTGCCCCCACAGCTGGGGTGCACTATGCCTCCCAGAATCCCCTCATTGGAGATGTGTGGTCAGGGGGGGTCACAGAGAGATTCTCGTGTGGGATTTGGGGGGCGATATGGAGCCGCAGGCTTTTTGGGGCTCACACTCATTGTCACCACTCATCTGCTGGCTCACCTCCTTGGCCTAGGCCTGCCCTTGATCCCCTTTTCCTGGTTCCTCCTTTGGCTTCTCTGACTCTAGGGCCAGGGTATGTGTTCAGCTCCATGATGAAGGGCCCCGCTGCTACAGGACACCATCTCCACGGTCAGAGGCAACAAGAACTGACTCAGGTTTCAGTCTGACTGCATGGGCCCCAGCTCATTCTTGTGGGTTTCAGCTTGTCTTGATTCTCCCCAACTTCACATCCCTCTTCCCTCCTGACGACCTGCCCTGCAGACCCCAAGCTCCAGCATGTGACACGGAGAAAACAGCTGTACAGAGACGGCTTAATGTCACCTCGTGCCTCAAGGGCTTATGGTCAAATCCTTGAAACAAATACAGATGCATATGTAGGCATACACACACACACACACACACACAGACAGACATACACATACACATGTATGCAAACATTTATATATCTCCTTGTTGTTCTGCTTGTCTGTTCTTAGTCAGCTTGGGCTACTATAACAAAACACCACAGACAGGGTGGCTTATAAGTAACATAAATTTCTTTCTCACAGTTCTGGAGACCAGAGTCTGAGATCAGGGTGCCAACATGGCCATGTTCAGGTGAGAGCCCTCTTCTGAGTTGCAGACTGCCAACTTCTCCTTGTATCCTCACATGGCAGAAAAAGAGAGAGCTAGCTCTCTGGCCTCTTCTAATAAGGGCACTAATTTCATTCACGAGGGCTCCACCCTCATGACCTAATCACCTCCTAAAGACCCCACTTCCATATACCATCACACTGGGATTAGAGTTTCAACATATGAATTTTGGAGGGACATAAACATTCAGACCATAACAAACACTGCTTGAAACATGGAACACAGCTCTTTGTGACACCACTGAAATTGACCAGGGGTGGAGAGAATTTATACCTTGATCTTACTCTCCTCCCTCCCTGAGATAGCCTGTTGGTACATCTCATAAAGCAAACCCAACCAGAAAGCATAATGTCAGCCCCCTGGAGCCCACAGAAGGGTGGAGGAGAGTAGAATGAGATTCTTCAGGAGCAAAGCATCTCCAGGGAGATGTCCACCCTAGAGGCCATTTGTTTAGGTAAATTTAATTTAGCTAAATTCAATTTATTCATTCAGACATGAATTCCTCAAATGTTTGTTCAACACCTATGAGCCAGGCACTGTGCTAAATGCTGGGACGCACACAAAGACTAATTCTAATGTGGCAGGTGATTTATTGGGTATCACTGTGTATTTTGTTCTCTCTGATGTATTTCCCCTGCCATACGAAGAAGGGAACTGAGACTTTGAATTTGCCTGGTTGAATTTCAACAAGTCTGTTTAAATGCCTCATTTAACATTTTATAGCAGCTTATGTGTAGTAGGGCCAAAGACAAAAATTTCCCAGCTTAAAATTTGGAAAATCTAAAGCTGTTTGAAGGGTATTGTGCTGGAGGGAGTTGGGAAGAGCACTTACAGGAGGTGGAGGTGGGAGCAGATGGAAGAGAGAGAGGTTGGGGAGCTACCCCAGAGCTGGTAAAGTGGATTTGCTGTCGCATTTTTGCTGGTAGAATGGGTCTGATCCCTCTTTTGCAGTGCCCCAGGAGGTGGCAGAGCCTTAAAGGGGCTATCTGTGGTGTCCTACAGACACTATTCTTTAGGAGAAAGAGTGTGTGTGTTTTGGGGGGCACAGCATGTATCAGCAGTGGTGGCTATCATCTAAAAATCAAAAATCCCTTCTGAGTGTTCTGCATTGTGTCTGCCCCCTGGGGTTCTTGTATGATCCTAGAGAGGGTTAGAAAGTCTCCTCCCAATGACAGAGATTGAGTTTTTCACCAGCCCAACAGAGAAGGCTTGAAGCAGATTGAACTTAATCTCGAGAAATAAAGAAATGTGATGTGACATTTTGTGTATTGGGTGTTGCTAAAACTTGTATATCCACCATGGTCACCTTCACAGCAGCCACTTTTACAGAACACCTATTATATGTAAGCAGCTGTGCTAGGTGCTTTTATTCCTTAATTCGTTCATCTATTCAATGAGTATTGACTGAGTACCTATTGTGTGGTGGGCAGTGTTCTTAGAACAGGGCTTAGCACCGAGGATACGACAGTGAGCAAAACAGATGAAGCTTCTCAGGCAGCTTAAATAATTGTGGGAGTCAGAGGCCGGAATGCAGAAGGGAATCCATGTGAGAATCAGATGGAAGAACACTCCAGGCTGAGGGAACAGTGAGGGCAAAGCACTGAGGCAGGAGTGGCTGGGAGGCCAGTGTGGTTGCAAGGAGTCAGCGAGGTGGAGAGGGGTAGAGAGAAGGCAAGGGAGATGAGGATACACAGATCATGTGTGAAGGACTTTATTTTATTGGCATCAGCTCTATTAATCAATATCACTTAGTTCCTGTTTCTAAGTAACTTCAGTTTCGTGAGGAAGGCAAATTTATAAGCTGGTAATTTTAACCAGTTTGCTAAGTGACAAAATTCTCTTCCTAAAGCTCTCTTCCAACTCTAGTGAACAGAAGGCAGGGCATAGTTTGGGGTGAGGTCCAAAGAAACCTTGCAGCGGGGAATCTGGAGAAATGTATAGGAGTTTGTCAAGAACCGTGAAGGATCTGAGATTTCTACTCTATTTGCACACTAACAAGTGAGTCACAGTTCCATGGATTCTGGCAGAAGATTCTGGCCTGGGTCGGCAGAGACAAAAGACTTTATTACTCACAGCACAGCAGGTGGCATGAGCTTTGTGCCTGCATCCCTTCCGGTTGCCCCCAAGGCTCATGGGGCTGATGTGCAGTGGCTGAGGTAGATGCTGCACATGCTGGGGGTTGATATTACAGCCTAGGAAGCTTGAGCTTAGGAAACCCCAGTCTTTTATAAGGAGGCTGCTAGCAAGCCTTCCCACTCTTTGCCCCGGAGGGGGACATTATTATCCTGGCCAGGAAGCAAATCTGCCCTCTGCCTGGAGGGAGCTGCTGTCTCTGTCTGCCAAGGCTATTTGCTATATGAACATCCTGGAGAAGATGGTCCAGAGCAAAAGTTGTGAGGACCTCTGCTCCCAGGGCATGCAGCAACATGAGACACCCATGGAGAACCGTCCCCCAGAAGAGTGCAGCTGTTAGAGTTAAACTCTTTTAACACTTTTATGAGTTAACAGTGTTCTGGAGAAGGTTAGATAATGGAGTGCCAGTTTTCCTGACTGTTTAGACTGCTCATCAAAGGCAAGTGAGAGAGGAATTAGAGGATAGGAAATAGGCTAAATGAGGTACTTTAGGGTAGCAAGTTTCAAAATTCACTTACTCATCATTTTTCAACAAGTATTTCTGCAGTGCCTGCTATGTGCCAAGCACCAGGAGGGGGGCCATTCATGATGAAAAAAGGGATGAGCAGAAGAAAGTCCATAGGGCAGGCTACAAAGGGATCAGTGCTAAGGGAGGGCAAGTCTGTTGTCAGCTGGATTTCTAAGCCTGGGCTTCTATCAGGATCACCTGGGCAGACGCCAGAACGATGAAATCAAAATCTGTGGCTAGGGCCCAGGCATCCGCATTAGTTTAAAAACAACATCTCAGGCAGCTGCAGTTGAGAACACTGCATGGACCAATAAATGTGCCAGATGGTCCTCCTGCCCAGGCTGTTGCTGTGGCCTCAGTGGTTGCTTCCATCCTGATGGGTTTTCCAACCTGAACTGTTGCTTTCCCTGAGTTTCTTCTATGAGGACCCCGTGTCTTCCGAGATGGGCCTCAGTTCTGTACTCTTGGGATTAGTTTGATCCCAATACAGGATTACTCTAGATAGAAGAAGAGTGAAGCAATTTTTCTCCAGCTCCAAGGTCTAGGTTGGATGTTTTAACATGCCTTGCCTCTAGGCACTAGTACCTTTTGGGTGTTTTACTGCGTCCCAGGACTTGTATATTACCAGTAACATATTTGTGCAGCCATCGGGATAGGAGTAAAAGCATAGACTTTTGAATCAGAGGAATGTGGCTTTGAAATCTGGCTCCACTCTTATTGGCTATGTGAACTTTCCAGACTTCCTAACCTCTCTGGGGCTCAGTTACCACCTTGGCAAGAAGGGGATGATTCCCCACCCTCTTAGGGTTGTTTTAAAGATTAAATGAAATAAAGTGTCTAAGGCTTATAACTGTGTCTTAATACATAGTTAGGATTCAATATATTTTAATTTTTTTTATTATCTCATTTAATCCTCAAAAAAACCGCTCAACAATAAATCGGCGTTTTGCTGAATTACAGGAGGAAACAGCATCTCATGTATTTCAGAGGATAAATAAGAATGTGGAAGTATAAAATAAGGTCTTTGTTCTTGAGGAACGTATAATCTAGTTGAGTTGACATGACCTCCTTGGAAAGAATTATATGAAAATAAACACAGGTTATCATTCAAAATTCCATCACAATGATATAATTGTGAGCACATTGGAACAGTGTCTCCCAAACATAATGTGTAGAAAACTTACTTGAAGAGCATATAATATGCAGATTCTCAAGCCCAGACCCAGCAATTCTGGGTCCCGGAGTCTGAAATATACTGTTCAACAGACAGATGGCTCCAGATCGCTCTGTAACCATAGCTGATGTGTGAACCACACCTAAGCAGTTTGAGAAACCTCCATCTGAAGCAGCTTTTTGATGAGGTAGACTTTCAATTGGGTCTTAAAAATCTGGGTAGGCCCTGAACCAAGATGGCGGAGTAGAAGGACCTGCTCTCACTCCCTCTTGTGAGAACACCAGAATCACAACTAACTGCTGAACAGTCACTGACAGGAAGACACTGGAACTCACCAAAAAAGATAACCCACATCCAAAGACAAAGGAGAAGCCACAGTGAGACAGTAGGAGGGGCGCAATCACAATAAAAATCAAATCCCATAACCGCTGGGTGGCTGATTCACAAACTGGAGAACACTTATATCACAGATGTCCACCCACTGGAGTGAAGGTTCTGAGCCCCACATCAGGCTTCCCAACCTGGGGGTCCGGCAACGGCAGGAGGAATTCCTAGAGAATCAGACTTTGAAGGCTAGTGGGATTTGATTGCAGGGCTTAGATAGGACTAGGGGAAACAGAAATTCCACTCTTGGAGGGCACACACAAAGTAGTGTGCGCATCGGGACCCAGGGGAAGGAGCAGTGACCCCGTACGAGACTGAACCAGACCTACCTGCTGGTGTTGGAGGGTCTCCTGCAGAGGCAGGGGGTGGCTGTGGCTCACTGTGAGGACAAGGACACTGGCAGCAGAAGTTCTGGGAAGTACTCCTTGGGGTGAGCCCTCCCAGAGTCCACCATTAGCCCCACCAAAGAGCCCTGGGAGGCTCCAGTGTTGGGTTGCCTCAGGTCAAACAGCCAACAGGGAGGAAACCCAGCCCCACCCATTGGCAGTCAAGTGGATTAAAGTTTTACTGAGCTCTGCCGACCACAGCAACACCCAGCTCTACCCACCACCAGTCCTTCCATCAGGAAACTTGCACAAGCCTCTTAGATAGGCTCATCCACCAGAGGGCAGACAGCGGAAGCAAGAAGAACTACAGTCCTGCAGCCTGTGGAACAAAAACCACATTCACAGAAAGAGAGACAAGATGAAAAGACAGAGGGCTATGTACCAGATGAAGGAACAAGATAAAACCCCAGAAAACAGCTAAATGAAGTGGAGATAGGCAACCTTCCAGAAAAAGAATTCAGAATAATGATAGTGAAGATGATCTAGGACCTTGGGAAAAAAATGGAGGCAAAGAGTGAGAAGATGCAAGAAATGTTTAAAAAAGACCTAGAAGAATTAAAGAACAAACAAACAGATATGAACAATACAATAACTGAAATCAAAACTACACTAGAAGGAATCAATAGCAGAATAACTGAGGCAGAAGAACGGATAAGTGACCTGGAACACAGAATGGTGGAATTCATTGCCACGGAACAGAATAAAGAAAAAAGAATGAAAAGAAATGAAGACAGCCTAAGAGACTTCTGGGACAATATTAAACACAAAAACATTCTCATTATAGGGGTCCCAGAAGGAGAAGAGAGAGAGAAAGGACCCAAGAAAATATTTGAAGAGATTAGAGTCAAAAACTTCCCTAACATGGGAAAGGAAATAGCCACCCAAGTCCAGGAACTGCAGAGAGTCCCATACAGTATAAGTCCAAGGAGAAACACACCAAGACACATAGTAATCAAACTGACAGAAATTAAAGACAAAGAAAAATTATTGAAAGCAGCAAGGGAAAAATGACAAATAACATACAAGGGAACTCCCATAAGGTTAACAGCTGATGTCTCAGCAGAAACTCTATAAGCCAAAAGGGGGTGGCATGATATACTCAAAGTGATCAAAGGGAAGAACCTACAGCCAAGATTACTCTAGCCGGCAAGGACCTCATTCAGATTCGATGGAGAAATCAAAAGCTTTACAGACAAGCAAAAGCTGAGGGAATTCAGCACCACCAAACCAGCTCTACAACAAACGCTAAAGGAACTTCTCTAAGTGAGAAACACAAGAGAAGAAAAGGACCTACAAAAACAAACCCCAAACGACTAAGAATATGGTAATAGGAACATACATATTGATAATTACCTTAAACATGAATGAATTAAATTCTCCAACCAAAAGACAAAGGCTTGCTGAATGGATACAAAAACAAGACCCATATATATGCTGTCTGCAAGAGAACCACTTCAGACCTAGAGACACATACAGACTGAAAGTGAGGGTATGGAAAAAATTATTCCATGCAAATGGAAATCAAAAGAAAGCTGGAGTAGCACCACTCATATCAGATAAAATGGACTTTAAAATAAAGAATGTTACAAGAGACAAGGAAGGACACTACATAAAGATCAAGGGAGCAATCCAAGAAGAAGATATAACAATTATAAATATATATGCATCCAACATACGAGCACCTCTATACATAAGGCAACTGCTAACAGCTATAAAAGAGGAAATCGACAGTAACACAATAATAGTGGGGGACTTTAACACCTCACTTACACCAATGGACAGATCATCCAAAGTGAAAATAAATAAGAAAACAGAAGCTTTAAGTGACACAATAGACCAGATAGATTTAATTGATATTTATAGGACATTCCATCCAAAAACAGCAGATTACAATTTCTTCTCAAGTGCATATGGAACATTCTCCAGGATAGATCACATCTTGGGTCACAAATCAAGCCTCAGTAAATTGAAATCATATCAAGCATCTTTTCTGACCACAATGCTATGAGATTAGAAATGAATTACAGGGAAAAAACCATAAAAAACAAACACATGGAGGCTAAACAATATGTTGCTAAATGACCAAGAGATCACTGAAGAAATCAAAGAGGAAATTAAAAAAAGCCTAGAGACAAATGACAATGAAAACATGATGATCCAAAACCTATGGGATGCAGCAAAAGCAGTTCTAACAGGGAAGTTTATAGCTATACAAGCCTACCTCAAGAAACAAGAAAAATCCCAAATAAACAATCTAACCTTACACCTAAAGGAACTAGAGAAAGAAGAACAAACAAAACCCAAGGTTAGCAGAAGGAAAGAAATCATAAAGATCAGAGCAGAAATAAGAAATAGAAACAAAGAAAACAACACCAAAGATCAATAAAACTAAAAGCTGGTTCTTTGAGAAGATAAACAAAATTGATAAACCATTAGCCAGACTCATCAAGAAAAAGAGGGAGAGGACTCAAATCAATAAAATTAGAAATGAAAAAGGAGAAATTACAGCAGACACCCCAGAAATACAAAGCATCCTAAGAGACTACTAAAAGCAAGTCTATGCTAATAAAATGGACAACCTGGAAGAAATGGACAAATTCTTAGAAAGGTATAACCTTCCAAGACTGAACCAGGAAGAAATAGAAAATATGAACAGACCAATCACAAGTAATGACATTGAAACTGTGATTAAAAATCTTCCAACAACAACAACAACAACAAAATCTTCCAACAAACAAAAGCCCAGGACCAGATGGCTTCACAGGTGAATTCTATCAAACATTTAGAGAAGAGTTAACACCTATCCTTCTCAAAATCTTCCAAAAAATTGCAGAGGAAGGAACACTCCCAAACTCATTCTATGAGGCCACCATCACCCTGATACCAAAAGCAGACAAAGATACTACAAAAAAGAAAATTACAGACCAATATCACTGATGAATATAGATGCAAAAATCCTCAATAAATACTAGCAAACAGAATCCAATAACACATTAAAAGGATCATACACCATGATCAAGTGGGATTTATCCCAGGGATGCAAGGATTCTTCAATATACGCAAATCAATCAGTGTGATACACCATATTATCAAATTGAAGAATAAAAACCATATGATCATCTCAATAGATGCAGAAAAAGCTTTTGACAAAATTCAACACCCATTTATGATAAAAACTCTCCAGAAACTGGGCATAGAAGGAACCTACCTCAACATAATAAAGGCCATATATGACAAACCCACAGCAAACGTCATTCTCAATGGTGAAGAAGTGAAAGCATTTCCTCTAAGACCAGGTACAAGACAAGGATGTCCACTCTCGCCACTATTATTCAACATACTTTTGGAAGTCCTAGCCATGGCAATCAGAGAAGAAAAAGAAAGAAAAGGAATACAGATTGGAAAAGAAGAAGTAAAACTGTCACTATTTGCAGATGACATGAGACTATACATAGAGAATCCTAAAGATGCCACCAGAAAACTACTAGAGCTAATTAATGAATTTGGTAAGATTGCAGGATACAAAATTAATGCACAGAAATCTCTTGCATTCCTATACACTAATGATGAAGAATCTGAAAGAGAAATTAAGGAAACACTCCCATTTACCACTGCAACAAAAAGAATAAAATACCTAGGAATAAACCTAGCTAGGGAGACAAAAGAGCTGTATGCAGAAAATTATAAGACACTGATGAAAGAAAATAAAGATGATACCAACAGATGGAGAGATATACCATGTTCATGGATTGGAAGAATCAACATTGTGAAAATGACTATACTACCCAAAGCAATCTACAGATTCAATGCAATCCCTATCAAATTACCAATGGCACTTTTTATGGAACTAGAACAAAAAATCTTAAAATTTGTATGGAGACACAAAAGGCCCCGAATAGCCAAAGCTGTCTTGAGGGAAAAAAGCAGAGCTGGAGGAATCAGACTCTCTGGCTTCAGACTATACTACAAAGCTACAGTAATCAAGACAGTATGGTACTGGCACAAAAACAGAGACATAGATCAATGGAACAAGATAGAAAGCCCAGAGATAAACCCACGCACCTATGGTCAACTAATCTATGACAAAGGAGGCAAGGATATTCAATGGAGAAAAGACAGTGTCTTCAACAAGTGGTGCTGGGAAAACTGGAGAGCTACATGTAAAAGAATGAAATTAGAACACTCCCTAACACCATACTCAAAAATAAACTTAAAATGGATTAGAGACCTAAATGTAAGACCAGACACTATAAAACTCTTAGAGGAAATCATAGGAAGGACACTCTGACATAAATCACAGCAAGATCTTTTTTGATCCACCTCCTAGAGTAATGGAAATAAAAACAAAAATAAACAAATGGGACCTAATGAAACTTCAAAGGTTTTGCATAGCAAAGGAAACCATAAACAAGACAAAAAGAAAACCCTCAGAATGGGAGAAAATATTTGCAAACGAATCAACGGACAAAGGATTAATCTCCAAAATATATAAACAGCTCATGCAGCTCAATATTAAACAAAACAAAACAAAACAAAACAAAAAACAAACAACCCAATCCAAAAATGGGCAGAAGTCCTAAATAGACATTTCTCCAAAGAAGACATACAGATGGCCAAGAAGCACATGAAAAGCTGCTCAACGTCACTAATTATTAGAGAAATGCAAATCAAAACTACAATGAGGTATCACCTCACACCAGTTAGAATGGGCATCATCAGAAAATCTACAAACAACAAATGCTGGAGAGGGTGTGGGGAAAAGGGAACCCTCTTGCACTGTTGGTGGGAATGTAAATTGATACAGCCACTATGGAGAACAAGTATGGAGGTTCCTTAAAAAACTAAAGATAGAATTACCATATGATCCAGCAATCTGACTACTGGACATATACCCAGAGAAAACCATAATTCAAAAAGACACATGTGTTCATTGCAGCACTATTTACAATAGCCTGGTCATGGAAGCAACCTGAATGCCCATCGACAGATGAATGGATAAATAAGATGTGGTACATATATACAATGGAATGTTACTCAGCCATAAAAAGGAACGAAATTGGGTCATTTGTAGAGACGTGGATGGATCTAGAGACTGTCATGCAGAGTGAAGTAAGTCAGAAAGAGAAAAACAAATATCGTATATTAACGCATATATGTGGAACCTAGAAAAATGGTACAGATGAACCGTTTTTTAGGGCAGAAATAGAGACACAGATGTAGAGAACAAACGTATGGACACCAAGGGGGTAAAGCAGCAGGGGGTGGGGTGGGGTGGTGGTGTGATGAATTGGGCGATTGGGATTGACATGTATACACTGATGTGTATAAAATTGATGACTAATAAGAACCTGCAGTATAAAAATAAAATAAAACAAAATTCAAAAAAAATCTAGGTAAACTATGGATGAGCAAAGGGAGCAGGAGAGGGTAATTTTCAAGAGGGGACAAATTATGTTCAAAGCTGAGAAGGCAAGAGAACTATTTGCAGAGCTAACCATGTTAATATACATAGTAATTTAAGTTTATTGGTTTTGCTGGACTTTAATAAGGTAAGTATTTTCTCATTTTCATGACATTTTTCTTGCAAAGAAACTTAATTAACAAACCTTTTCATTTCTTGGAGGTCTTCTCTCCAATAGCCCCACATCTCTTTTGCTGAGCACCACACTAGGGTGTATTTCGATATGGATATTCTATCTAACTTATGCAGAAAGTGAAGCTCTGAGAGTCAGGCAGGGATGAGTGTTCTCTTGATCAAGGGTGAGACAATATGTAAAGTTCCAGAAACTTGGACCGTCCCTGTGATGTGCAATTTGGGATAGATTCCACTGAGAGCTGAGAATTAAGGGGGCAAGCTAGGCCAAGAGTTGAAAACAAATGCCTCACCCCCATTCTTATTGAAGTCTGTTCTGTTTTGTGTTGTTTTAATCAGAGGGGGCTCTCCTGTAAAATATTAAAAATTAGTGGCCAAGATTTTTTAAATGGGATCACAAAAAATGAAATTTCCTACTTCTCTTGAGAAGGTAGAAGTTTGGTATATCCCTTCGGGGTAGTTTTGCCTGCAAGTAACAAATAAAACCTTCTTAGTCTGGCTGGGTTTAAACCATAAGAAAATCTGTTATCTCATATAAAACAAATTTCAGAGGTTGGTTCCAGGTGTGGTGTGTCTGAGATCTGCTCCAGGTGTCCTGGGTTCTGTGTGGCAAGATGGTGACAACCACTTCTGGCATTTCAGAGAGACACAAATCTGTTTAAAGGAAGAAAGACCATCTCTTCTTGTTTCTTTCTTTGGAAGTTCGGGCATCAAGGTGGCCTTTTCTCATGTGTTATTGGCTAAAATTGGGTCATATGCCCATTCCTATATAAATCACTGACAAGGAAAATTGGCTTAGACCAATATGGCGCCAGCCCTGGAGAATACAAGGGGAATAAGATCAACATTCTCTGGGTCACATAGGGGAGGGGATTGCCTGGACAAAGAAGTGGAGAATGGGTATTGGGAGGCAATCAACAAAGTCCATTACAATCTGCCATTACAGGTTCCATATTCCCTCTTGGAAGAAATTGGCTGGAGCTGGGTTTATGTTGTCCCCTTTAAAGGTAGATGGAGTCTTCAGTTTGCCATTGTACCACCCATATTATTTGATATCCTATTTGCCTCAATATTTATGTTACCTGCTTAGCTCCTACAGGCATTTAAGTTCGGGACTCTATTTCTATACACTTCAGGTTTGCCATACTTTTCTTAAGCGGTGTTTCGCATCGATATTATCCAGCATGCTTGGATAATCGATTAGAGTGATTGTTTAATTGCTCCTCTCTCCCTTTGCCCATTCGATGCTGCTTGCCAACCTTCCAAATGATTGATATTTTCTTTCCTCTTGTGGCCAATTTTCCCCCTCATTTCTTACTTTTGGTGATGTACTGATCCTGTGGGCCACCAGGAAAATCCCAGGAAAACTCCTTCGTCCCATTCATGCCGCTGTGAAAGGTCTTCAAGAATTTGAGTCTTCAGAAAGCTGCCTCCATAATGAACTAGTCTTAGTGAAGAGAGAAAACATAACAGTGTCAAGCTTGGCTAGTGACAGGGTGCAATTAACCCAGGATCAAATTGCAGCAAGATGGAATGGGCTAGATGGTCCAAAGGGATTATACAGTAAGTGCCCTTCAGAAGGGAGACATTATTCTATGCGGAACTCTAGAATGAAAAGAGACAAGGTTGAACTCTTCACAATTTCCAAACAGATATCATAGAGTAGGGAAACTAGTAAATGATGTTTTAAATAATCATTCCATTTCTTAGCTGATGACTGGTAAGGCATACATACACTGTCAATTTTGATAGTTCTTGCAGCTGTAGCTACTAGAAAATTCTAGGTTGAAAATATCTTAACCTCTATTAGGTTAAGACCTCTATTAGGAAATTCAGAATCTTGAATACATTGGGGCACATAATGTAAAGAGAGTGTATGGAATTAATTCATTCTTTCAAAAAGAATTTTTAAAGTTCTTATGCACATGCTTCTGAGTGTTAGGGATATGGCAAGGAGCAATTTGGATTATGTCTTTACTCTCTTTAGATTATATCTGGAAGAGAGTTAATAAAAAAGTAACACATAGAAAAGATGATTTCAGAGTGATGGGTGCTATGAAGAAAATGAGAAAAACCATGTTTTGGGCAGTAACAGATGGGGAATAGAAGTAGGCAGCTGCATGCTGGTAAGTGTTCAACAGCTGGTTCTCTGCGGGGGCAAAGCCCTGATCTGTAGTGTTTGCCAATTTCTTTAGTGTAAATACTCCCATCACGGCTGATTTCAAGCTACCAACATGACTAGGAGCTGGGAACAGATGCCCACAGCATACGCCAGCTCCAGAATACCTCTGGGAGTATGCTACGTTGCTTTCAGAAAGGGCTGTGAGGCAAGACTTCTTTGATAAAGTGACATTTGAGCCAAGATGTGGATGATGACGAGGAGCTGGCCGTGAGAAGGAAGATCCAGGGCGAGAGCTTTCCAGGCAGAGGGAACCTATTGCAAAGGCAAAGGTCCTGAAGTAGAAACAAACTTAGTATATTCTCCAGAGGAAACAAGGATGGTGAGGGAGTAGAGTTTAGAAACAGAAGGCATTAGGAAGCGGGAGAGATGTGTGGGCTAAATCATGCAGGGCCTTGAAGATCATGTTAATAAATTTAGATTCCGTTATAAGTGTCATGGGAAACCTTATGAGGTTTAAGCAGGTGATCGACCATACCTACTTAGCAAGAGCCTGTATTTAAGTTTTCATGAAAAGAATTCAGTATATAGTTGTCCTGTGGCGGGAGAAGGTGGAGAAAGAGGAATAGTAGACTTTGTGGGATTTTACAGCCTATGTTTTGATTATACTTCCATTTTCTCAAAGAAAAAGCTGTATGTGAACCAATTAGCACAATGTCTGACACACTGCAAGCACTGCATAAATGTTGATGCATTTGGGATTAACTTGGAAGTGGGTTTCATGGGTGCTCAGTGATGTACTGATAGCACTGGATGTATATCAGAGCTAGAACATCACAGAGTTGGGGTCGCCATGGAACTCAAACAAGTTGCCGAAGATTGGGTTACAACCAGCAGATCTATCTCCAGATTTTGAAACTTCGTTCAGGTTAGATAGATATCAGGTTGACACTTATTCCCCAGGACTGAGAGTTGGCCAGATTATAAACCATGGTTAGGTCTTAAATTGTAGTACATTTATTCATTTGCTCCAATCAGGGACTCTCGTTCAGCCACCAAAGTGGACACCATCTGACACCTTCACAGAGGACATTTTAATGCAAAGGTATGAAGAAAAGGTTTCTCATGGGTTTTTCCTTTTTGCAACTATTGGTTTCTTTCCTTCCTTCCTTTATTAACTAGTAAATGAGCATCCTTTATTTATTTAACTGTTTTTTTTAATTGAAGTATAGTTGATTTACATTATGTTAATTTCTGCTGTATAAAACGGTTTTCCTTTTGTATGTTTGTTTGTTTGTTTTTGGCCATGCGGCTTGCAGGATCTCAGTTCCCTGACCGGGGACTGAACCTGGGCCACGGCAGTAAAAGGTCGGAATCCTAACCACCAGGCCACCAGGGAACTCCCAATGAGTATCCTTTAAAAGAGGAATGTAGGAACATTATTAGCTCTTTTAACAGGCATAAAAACACTGGTGATATCAGTAGGTAGAATTTACTGAGTGCTTGCCAAATACTTGTTCAGTGTGCCAAATGCCTTATACACTTACATAAGCTTCCTAAAAGTCCTAAGAGATGGGGACATTGTTATCTTTATTATACAGATGGAGAAGCTGATGCTTAGGAAGGTTGAGTCGTTGTCCGAGGGTGAGATAATGGTGGAGCCAGGATTCACACTAGTTTCTGCAGGCCCTCCAGAGCCTCTGGCCCCAAGCAGCTTTTCAGATTTTTGTCCTGTGTCTTCTGAACTTTGCTCTTTGCGTCGCCCCTTCTCTCTTCTCACTGCTACTCTTTATGTTCAAGATCCCAGGGTTTTCACAACAGTTCCCAATGGGGTCTCTGCACTTGCAGTCTCTCCTATTCAATGCCATCTTATGAACAGCACTAAATTGTACTCTTAGAAGGGCAGCTCTGGCCGTCTTATGCTCTGATTGAGAAACCTCAATGTCTCCCCATTGAATGAAGAGCAGATCTCTCGACCGCATTCTGAGCGCTGGAAAAGAGCTTGTACTTGAACCAGACAAAGGACTGAGCGCTGGCATTTTGTAACATGGTGGAGTGCTGGCTGCTTTCTGCGCCCTCAATCTCATGGTGGTCTGTGCTGCTCCCTTCTCCCAAAATTCATGTTAGAGTTTGTGTTTCTGGAAGGCAGGGACTTTGCTAGACATCTCTGTATAAACTGTATGAATCTGCATCATGACTATGCACAATGTCACATGCCTTTTTCGTTTGCATCAAATCCAGTGTGTTTATTCCAAGGTCACACCCCAGAGTTGGTGAGTAATCTAACTGTCTCCATATAATTTTTTCAAGAGTCTTAGTTCTCTATAGGACAGCAAAAAAGCTGCCGGATTTTATGAGTATCCCCCAAAGCTGTCTTTCAGTCTGGAGTCACTTTCTTTGGTGCTGGGTGCCCCTGGCCCATGTGGCCATTTGAAGGGTGCAGGACTGTTCCTTCAATACTAAGCTTAGTCAAAGGGCTGGGTCATGAACAGTTGAGATACAGTAGTGCTAAGAACGCAATGTCTGGCTTTAAATTTCCCTCACCATTTGTAGTCATGTGTTCATGGACAAACCACCCTTGTGCCGCTGTCTTCCCCCCCGTAAAGCAGAATATCAATGCTGTCTCCTCGTGCACTTATTATGAGGATGAAGGAAATATAGGACTTAGAACAATGCCTGGCAGGTAGGAAGTGCTTAATGAATGTTAAGAAGTATTTTTCCCCCATTCAGGGCCCTTCCTCTCACTAGAGATGTTGCAGGGTGTACGAGAGCAGTACCTGTGACAAAGGCTTCAATATTCCCCAGGGGTAGGGCTCTCCAATTTCTGCTGCCCTTGTGAACACCTCTCCCTAGGTACCATGTGGTTAGGTGATTCTTGGTTGCTCAACTTGTCACAGTGTCAGTTTCTTCATCTGTAAAATGGGAGCACAATGTGACTTGCAAGGTGTTAGAAAGGGCTTTCATACATTTAACATAGATCTTAGCACATAATGAATGTTAGGATCAAATCAAGCAAGGGATCTGATGTGCTTAGCACAGTATCTACCAGGTAGAAAGGGTTCAATTTATGTCAACTATCACTGTTGTCACCATTATCATCACCATCATCACCATCATCATTACCATCATCATCCTCATTCTCATATCTGACCTCACAGAGCATACTGCTTGAACACTTCAGTGACTGATACATATTGGTTAACTTGTGCAATTAATTTGAAAAACACCAATTCATAGACAATACTAGGAGTTTTATGTATTTTCAATTCTTTTATGTATATTCAATTCTTTTCTAAAAACCATTTCTTAATAGTTGATTCTTATGGTTTTGCAGTTAATGGTATCTAAATATATTAAAAATATGCCTCACAGGGCTGTCTGAATGATATAGGATTTTGATCAACCTTACTTGCGCTGGGAATAAATTGGTTCAGTTTAAATACTTTGTCTAAAAGTTATTTGTCCTGGAAAATACCAGTCTAATTCCCTTACAAGTAAGAAAATTATAAAGAGAGAGATCTAAGCAGTGAGTAAAATATAGGCTCAGAAAATGTGTATCAGCATACCTTAATGAAAGTAGAATAAATCTTGGAACTTTAATATCCCCTTTCTTGGACCTAAATAGGCCCCTTTGGAAAACGATTTTATTGTTTCTCATTAAATTAGAATTGTGCTGAGGTGCCACTATCTACTGGTTCCTATTATTATTAATGTAAAAAAAATCACTGCATATTCAGCATGTCCCCAGTTAAAGCCAACAGAAAATCCTCCCCACACTTATGCTTAACTCTGGCTCGTTTTTAAACAAAGTTCCTTTTTTGTTGTTTACATCTGCATTTAAAGATAGCAATCCTTTCTAGTGACAAATAAGGAAATTTAATATATAGGTTCACTTCTGCTCTGTTAAATTAACAGCTCTTGCAGAAGAAGCATGGAAAGAGTTACAGAGGCCAGAACTGTCTCGTTAACTTTGGGAAGATGCAGTAATCGCTGGGCAGCAGAATGTAGGAAGCATCATTTTTCAGAACATGGGTACTTTGATAGTATGTTAGAGAGGAATACTCAAATTTTTGATCCATCAATGAGATGGAAGGTGTCTTAGTTAATTCGAGCTGCTACAACATGGACTGTGTAACTTATAAACAGAAGAAATTTATTTCTCACAGTTCTGGAGTGTAGAAGTCCAAGATCAAGGTGCCGGCAGATCTGATTCAGATGAGAGTCCACTTCTAGGTTTTATAGATGGCTATCTTCTTATTATATCCTCACATGGCAGACAGCATGGACTTTTCTCATTAGGGTATTAATCCTATTCATGAGGGCTCCACCCTCATGACCTAATCACCTCCCAAAGGCCCCACCTCCACATACCATCACATTGGGGATTAGATTTCAACACAGGAATTTCGAGGGGACACAAACATTCAGTTCTAGAATATGGTTGCTGTTCACAATATTTCTCAAAAATGCTACCCTGTAGTGTCTTATCTTCCTGATGCATTCATGAAACAGACACTGAACGACAACAGATGCTGTACGTCGGTGGCCTACCAGCTACAGCTGGCCCAGAGATGCGTGATGTGTGGGCCTCGGGAACATACTGCATATGGCGGCGGTTATTGGAGCCTCCCTGAGACCAGGCATCCCTCTTTCATATTTCCAGTAGCTTCTTGGCTCCTTAGAGTTTTCAACCCCTGAATAAAAAACACTGAGCATGTATGATAGCTCAGATACTATGTTAGGGCATAAATTACAAGTTAATGTCCAAGTCCTCATAAAGGCTGTCAAGCGCCTACGTGGTGCCCTTCTTCCCCAGCCCTTATCATCTTGTCTACTACGTTCTGCTCTGCTGACTCCAACCTGACCACATGGACCCCTCTTCCTACCAGCATCTACACCACCCCTCACCTCTTTCTGGTGTTTGCTCAAATGCCATGTTGTCAGGGTGACTTTCCCTGTTCCTCCACTTTTAACTTACAAGTATTTTCTCCCTTTCAGAACTCACTAATCCCTTTTCCTTTGTTTTTCTACCAAAGCCTTTATCATGATCTGACATACAGAATAGTTCATTCATTCATTCATTGTCTGTAAGCTTCATGAGGGCAGCAATTCTGTCTTACTGCTGTCTTTCTAACACCTACAACAGTGCAGGTACCTGATAAACAAGATGAACAATGAATGCATGAGCATGGTGTATGCTAAAAGAGACCCAGGGTGCTATGGGAACCACAAGTAACTCAGTGAGCCTGGAGCATGGAATTTGAGGTTGGAGTAGGGAGAGATGAGGGTGGAGTGGTGAGGACTGTGGACTTGGACAGGAGGACAAGAGGGAGCCATGGAAAGATGAGTGACCAGAAAGCGGAAGAAGGATAAGATTACTAGGAATGTTTTTTTTTTTTTTTTGCGGTACGCAGGCCTCTCACTGCTGTGGCCTCTCCCACTGCGGAGCACAGGCTCCGGACGCGCAGGCTCAGTGGCCATGGCTCATGGGCCTATCCGCTCCGCGGCATGTGGGATCTTCCCGGACCGGGGCACGAACCCGTGTCCCCTGCATCGGCAGGCAGACCCTCGCCACCAGGGAAGCCCCACTAGGAATGTTTTTACTCTGCTGTTTTGCAAACCAAAATAGTATATATAGCTACTCATTTCCATGAATCTGAGTATAGGACCTTACTAACGGTTTAGAAAATGCTAATGAGTCTGTTTTCATAGAATTTTACCAAGCCCTTAAGCATGCAGTTTACCTTGGATTGTCCCCTAAGCTACTGGCTTGATTTCAAGCAGCTTCAGCCTTAGAGAGTTAATTAGAGAAGAAAGTAAAAGGCAATAAGGTAGATCCAGCTTGAACAATAGGGTCATCCAGATTAGATCCAACTTTCAGCTTTGCTGCTTGTTAGCTATGTGAACTTAGAAAAATTACTTCACCTCTCTGAACCTTTTTTCTCATCTGAAAAATGGGATCAAATATGCCTACTATTCCAAGCTGTCCTGAGCATTAAATTAAAAAAAAATCAGTGTGTCTCATGCCTTCTATAGTTATAGGTAGTGAAGATACAGAAGCCATATTTATGAAGGCGATCGTGCCTTTTATTAATGATTATGCAAATGAATGCCTCTTATTTTTAAGAATGTTAAAGGTTGGCTTAATTTTTACAAAAAAATATAATTGGATATATAATACTGTGGCTTTTCCTTTTTTTTTTTTTTTGCTTTTTATGTTTTTTAGAACATATGGAACCCATCTATTTGCTGCATCTTATGTACTTCCCTAATATTGGTGTAAGTTGCCGCCTTGGTAAAGCGTATTCTTGAGTTGTAGACCTGTGCTGTAAATGTCTCCCTCTTTTGGGGCGTCAGGTAAACTCTGTTCTGAGACCAGGGGAGGCACCTCATCATTGTTTGAATCCTGTGAGTACTATGGATTACACTGTAATATATACAGCATGTAAATAAGTTTCAGAGGCATAAAAGCTTCACAACTAAACGAAAAGGACAATTTAATAACCGGCTGATTTTTAGATTGTGCACTAAATAATCTGTTTTTCATCCTAAGAAAGGGGAGGAGAAAGGCAGAGTTTAATAGACATATAGGAACAAAGTAACGTCCAGTATCTAGGGGGTGCAAATCACATTCCATGAACCAAACAATGTGGCTTTCATCAGATCGCCTTCAGCTGCTCTGCCTGGGCACTTGAGTATAACTCAACCAACTGTAACACAGGAAGAAACTCTTGACAAAGGGCAGAAGACAGCACAGAGCCCACAGATCTTGGCCAAATTCTGCTAGTTCGAGCTATGTATATAATAACATGTCTGTCAAGTGATGTGTTTGGAACTATCCTTCTAGGGCAGAGGTTGAAGAATTAACTAATAAGGACCTACTGTATAGTGCAAGGAACTCTACTTAATACTCTGTAATGGCCTATATGGGAAAAGAATCTAAAGAAGAGTGAATATATGTATTTATACAACAGATTCCCTTTGCTGTACCCCTGAAACTAACACAACATTGTAAATCAATTATACCCCAATACAAATTTTAAAAAAGGATATAAGAAGCATTAAATGTACAGGAAAAAAAAGAAGAGAAGAATGTAAAAAGAAATAAGACATTTGCACAACTGTGACGATCTCGGGATTGAAGGGATAGAAATGGATCTGGGATTTACAGAGCAGAGGTTTAACTGGGAGTGATTTCAGCCCCCAGTGGACATATAACAATGTCTGGAGACACTTGTGGTTGTCACACTAGGCAGGTGCTGTTGGCGTCTAGTGAGAAGAGTCCAGGGCTGCTGCTAAACATCCTACAATACCCAGGACAGCCCCTGCCCCTGCCCCAGTAAGGAATTTTCCAGCCCCCAAATGTCAACAGTGCTGAGATGGAGAAACCCTTTGTGTAGAGATTTCAACTCTAACTGTTGGTAAGTTTGAGATTTTATTACATGATTTAGCCACCTGAAGGTCCAGTCCCAGCTTTATCTTCCTCAGGAAATGATGCAACTGAGGTGAATGCATTGTGTTCTCACCTGTTCTGCATTCTTTCTTGGTGTTTGATGAGAGGGCATTGAATTGGCACAGGTCTCTGAGCAGTTGGTTGTGATCTGTTCAATGAAAGGACCTCAGTGTGAGAAAACCATGGTCTTTTCTTCACATGGGTAAGAACTTACATCTTTATGAAGCCAGCCTGTGAAATGACCATGATTGAACACAAGCATGAACCTCAGTGCTCCTTTCTTCCCTACGAGTGTCTCTTCTGTAAGTTTGAGGAGCAGTGGTGGAAAAGCAGGGAAGATTTTCATTGCCTCTGTCTCTGCTTCACCCGGATTGTGGTTAAATAGAAGACTTCAGTCTCCAGGGCTGTCAATCTACCCCTTTTTAATAGCATCAAATTTGTTTTAAAAAATTCATGCTGTGGGTTTTGAGGTAATAACTGTAGCTCCAGAAATGTTTGTTAAAGATTACACTAGATAGACACTTTTTAATGAACAGTGTCTGTTCTTGGGCATTTATACTTTATAACAGTATATCTGGGGAAGGAAAAACAATATGGGAGCTAGAGGTTTTTCAGCAAATTTCACTCAACTATTGCTCTCTGTGTCCAAATGTCTCTGAAAATGTGATGGGAGGAAGAATTTTGTCCTTATGCTTGACTGAATAATCTGCTAAATTATATTTTAAATCAGCATATCCTAAAATTGAAGAACAACTAATGCTAAAGCATATCATGGATTATTGTACATGTAATTTGCATAAAAGTTAAAAAAAAGTCAGTACTTTTGTAGTATCCGGTCGCTGCCTACCAAGATTGCACAAAACCAATGGCTAAGATGAATATTGTTAGTGTTCAGACCTTCTGTTTCCTACTTATAAAAAAAGCATAGCATAGCCACTAATTGAGTGGGCTCATAATCAAATCATAACCATTTGGAATAAAATGGAAGCTTAATGTGAAACTGCTGATACAGCAAGTTTAATTAAAGCTCTTCTGTATTTTGAGAGTAAAGTTCTAAATTTCTGTATTTCAATGATTTCCAAACTGTTCTCTGGATGCAAGTGGTAGGTCTGGGTCCTGTGGGGATTCAAGGTCATAGGAACTGCTGTGTGGATGTCCAGGCCAGCCATGCTCACCAGCCCTTCGTCCCAGGCTTCATCCAAAGCAGCTGCGGGTCACCTGTCATATTTATTGGATTTCTGCAAGTTTTGTGTGAAGACAGGAATCTACGGCTAAAAAAAAGCTGGAACACTGTTGGAGTAGTTGTTAAAAGTTCCCAGGTGGAAGAGCTATTTTTTTAGGTACATAAAATAATGCAAATGAAGAAATAATGAAATGAAAATGCAAGAGCAAAAGAAAAGTTTTTAAACTAGATGAAAGGAGAAGGGCAGTATGTACTGTACCTCCTCTCTTGCCTGGAGTCTGTTAAATTTAATTAGCTATTAACTGGAACCTACACACAGTTTATAATTCTCTCTCTCTTTTCCTCCCTTCACTTCCTTCCCTTCCCTTCTTTCCCCTTCCTCCCTCCCTCCCTCCCTTCTTTCCTTCCTTCCTTCCTCCTTCCTCTTTTTTTCTTCTCTCCCTTCCAACACGTATTTACTGAGTGACAAAAAACAAAACCAACACGAAACAAAAAACACGACAAAAAACAAATACATAAACAAGATAATTTAAGACAGTGATAAATACTATGAAGGAAATTAAACAGAATGACCTGATAGAAAATGCCTGGGCTGAAGAAGGTTGAGACTATTTTGGTTAGTTATTTTAGACAAGAAAGTGGTATAAGCCACTGAAAATATGCTCTGTAAGATCAGAAGCTCTTCCCCATCTCACTCCCCACCTCAAGGTATAGTTTTGGTTTGGGGAGAAAAAAAAAGGGGCTTATATTTGGTGAGTTATATTATCTACCGTTTTCCTTCTTATAAGACAGGCATGGCATTAACTGATTTCTGGCATAAAGTCCAAGAATCGTATCTGGATAAAGCATGCTAAGTAGTCATACTTTAGGAGATTAAATTTTCATTTGGGTTAAAATTGAATGCATGTATAACAGAGGGCTACCCAACCACTATTCTTGATTTAACTAAAGGAAATAAATGTGATTTGTTGTGGACTATGTCTTTTAAAGAGCAGTATTTCACCTGGAAGCTAAAGGATGAGAAAGAGGCAACTATGCAAAGATATAGATATTAAATAGATATGCAAAGATTTAGATATTCTGCTCAGAGGGAACAACTACTGCAAAGGCTTGGTGAGTAAGAGCTCGCCATGTCAGGAGGCCAGAAATTGACACTGAGGATGGCTCTGGGATCCCAGATTCAGGTCAGTCTGACACCACTCCCCTGACTGGGTCACGTCCATTCTATCCCGTAAGGAGCTTCTCTGAAGTGTTCTTGCTGTGTTCTGGGTTGTCCCTCAGTAGGACATGTTGATGGATTTAATGCCTCATTGATAACGAAAACTTACAAGTGTGAGAGGCCACTGCAAACAAAAATGTCAGCAGCAACGACACTAGAAAATAACTGTGTGAAGTCCTATGGCTGGTTCATGCTTGCTGTTTCCTGTGATGGTGGGTCCAATGCAATGGCAAAATGAGGTCAAAGTTTAGAAGGCATTTTAGCCACAGTTTAAAATCATCGTCATCATACTTCTCCAGTTAAAATTTAAAAGTTACCCCAAGTAACTATTGTTAGTATTATTGAACATATCTTTTCAGAATGTTTTTTGGGGGTGTATATATTAGGTAAATATATACCTAATATGTGAAAAATAAAAATAGGTTTTAATTGTGTATGTATCTCTCTCTCTCTCTCTCTCTCTCTCTCTATATATATATATATATACATATATATATTTTTGGAAACTCTACCTCACTCTTTTTATAAATTTATTTATTTATTTACTTTTGGCTGCATTAGGTCTTCGTTGCTGTGTGCGGGTGTTCTCTAGTTGCGGCGAGCAGGGGCTACTCTTCGTTGCAGTGCACTGGCTTCTCTCATTGCGGTGGCTTCTCTCGTTGTGGAGCACGGGCTCTAGGTGTGTGGGTTTCAGTAGTTGTGGCATGCAGGCTCAATAGTTGTGGCTCTCAGGCTGTAGAGTGCAGGCTCAGTAGTTGTGGCGTGTGGGCTTAGTTGCTCCGAGGCATGTGAGATCTTCCTGGACCAAGGCTCGAACCCACGTCCCATGCAATGGCAGGCAGATTCTTAACCACAGGGCCACCAGGGAAGCCCCGAACCTCACTCTTTTTAATGCTAACTAATATTCCATTCTTTGGAAATACGATTATTTATTAACAAGGCATTGGAATCCTCACTTTGCCATTTACTAGCTGTCTGCCTTTAAGAAATTTATTTAGTTAGGTCAGGAGAAGAGGAAGTAACATTCTAGGTAGAAGAAATGTATGTGAAAGATATTAATGTAAGAAATGGGGAATTCCCTGGCATGGTTAGGACTCATCACTTTCACTGCTGGGGCCCTGGTTCAATCCCTGGTTGGGGAAACTAAGATCCTGCAAGCTGCAAGTCATGGCCAGAAAAAAAAAGTAAGAAATGTATGTGTAAAGGTATTGGTTCAAGGAAGGGTAGAACAAACATTAGCACATTGGGACTTAGTGCATGAGGACATGGATAGTAGATGAGATGAGAGGGAGTCGGAGCTGGGTCACGTGGGGCCATCAAGAAGCTTTTAACCAAGGGGGTAACATGGTGACATTTGAGTGTTCAAACTTTATGTGAAGAATGGCCTAGAAGAATGGCCTATTTATATACAGAAGTGGGCAGGGGTAGGAGAATAATTTTTTACCTTGGTTATCTTTCATTTATTTGTTCTTTATGGAAAACTCCTCTAGAACCAAGACTAATGTTACAAATATTTGCTTTTTATCTTGATACCTGTGAAGACTTTACTTATTTCTGGATGACTTGTTGAAAGAAATCACCAAAATTGAAAGGCACATGGACGTATGAACACCCAATGAAGTGACTTCTCCAAAGAAAGAAAAGAATAGGCTCTTTAAAAGGGAATTTGAAGGCAGACCTTACCAGACCTTTTTAGCATAAGATCATTATCATATTTCCTTTTTTTTTTTTGCGTTACGCAGGCCTCTCACTGATGTGACCTCTCCCGTTGTGGAGCACAGGCTCTGGACACGCAGGCCTAGCAGCCATGGCTCACGGGCCTATCCGCTCCGCGACATGTGGTATCTTCCCGGACCAGGGCATGAACCCATGTGCCCTGTATCGGCAGGCAGACTCTCAACCACTGTGCCACCAGGGAAGCCCCACATTTCCTTTTTTAAAGCTTTTTATTTAGAAAAAATTTGACTTTAAACATTGCAAAAGTAGCACACAGATTTCCCAGGGTATATCTCTACCCAGATTCTCCAAATGTTAACATCTTCCATAAACATAGTATAATGATCTAAACAAAAATTAAAATGGATTCAGTACTAACCTACAGATCTTATTAGAAATTCCAAACTGCCCTAGTAATTCTCTTTTTCTGGTTCAAGATACAATCCAAGCTGTCGCATTGAATTTAGTTGTCCTGTCTCTTTAGATTCCTCCAATCTGGGTCAGTTTTTCAGTCCTTTTTTTTGTCTTTCATGATCTTAATATTTTTGAAGAGTACCAGACCGTTGTTTTGTAGAATGCCCCTCAGTTTGGGTTTGTCTGAAGATTTCTCTTGTTTAGACGAGTGTTGTGCATTATTGGGGGGGATTCCACAGAACTGTGTCCTTCTAACTGCATCATTTCAGAAGGTACGTGATGTTAAAATGTCTTATTATAATAAGACATTATAATGTTGGCGATGTTAACTTTGATCACTCAGTTAACGTGGTGTCTGCCAAGTTTCTCCACCATAATGTTCCTATTTTCCCTTTTGTAATGAACAAGTATCTTATACACAGATACTGTGAAACTACCTAAATATTCTCTATTAATTTCCTATTCCTGGTGTAACAAATCACCACAAGTTTAGTGGCTTTAAACAACATGGATTTATGGTCTCACCGTTCTATAGGTTGGAGTGTGAAATGTGTTTCACTGGGATAAAATCAAGTTGTTGGCAGGGCAGTGTTCCTTTCTGGAGGCTCTAGGGGAGAGTCTGTTTTTCCTGCCTTTTGTAGTTTCTAGAGTCTGCTCGTATTTCTTGTCTTGTGGCTTCTTCAGTTTTCAAAGTCAGCAATGGCTAATTAAGGTTTCCTTCCACTGCATCACTTTGTCTATTCTGTCCCCTTCTTCCACTTTTAAGTAACCTTGTGATTACATTGGGCCCTACCAGGTAATCCAGCATAATAGCCCTATTTTAAAGCCAGGTGCTTAGTAATCTTAATTCCGTCTGCAACTTAAATTCTCCCTTGCTAAGTAGCACAACATATTCACAGGTTTCTGGGATTAGGACATGGATATCTTTGGGACCATTATTCTGCTTACCACAATTCCATTCTTCATCAAAATTTTAACTTATGCATTTATTTTTTTATCATTATGGAATCATAGTTTTCTATTTTATTCAACAGATTTTTTCCTAGTCTGTTAATATTACTATTTATTTTGATGCTCAAATGGTTTCAGATGGGGCACATGGAGTCCCTTCAAGATAGGTCCTGTGTCTTTTTGGTATGTACCCAACATTATGTTGGGATCATCTTTCACTTTACCTGCCACAGCTCTGGAATCGGATCCTCCTTTCTTTTATTGGGAAATGGCATTTAGAAACCAAGATTGGGCACTAAGTGTGCTTATTTCCACTGAGGCACTTTGCTTCTTGGTCCTTTCAATGGACAGTTAGGAAATATATGCACAGAGCTCTTTTCTTTCTTTCACAGCCTTCAGCAAAATAGGTTTATCTATTTAATTTTTATATTGTTGTTTCAACCATTTAGCTCTTTATTTTATGAGGTAGAGGATTTGTCACTATACAATAAAATCACCTCTTAGGTGTATGTTGCTGAAGTTAATCTGTAAGGTGAAAGTTGCTTACAGTAAGACTTAAATTACTTCTAGTTACAACTGAAAATTCCTCAAATCTCCTGATATTTCAGACTTTTATCAAGCTTCAATAAGTCCAGCACAGCCAGACAAGCATTTCTAAGAATTTGTCCATTTCTTCCAGGTTGTCCATTTTATTGGCATATAGTTGCTTGTAGTAATCTCTCATGATCCTTTGTATTTCTGCAGTGTCAGTTGTTACTTCTCCTTTTTCGTTTCTAATTCTATTGATTTGAGTTTTCTCCCTTTTTTTCTTGATGAGTCTGGCTAACGGTTTATCAATTTTGTTTATCTTCTCATAGAACCAGCTTTTAGTTTTATTGATCTTTGCTATCATTTCCTTCATTTCTTTTTCATTTATTTCTGATCTTTATGATTTCTTTCCTTCTGCTAACTTTGGGTTTTTTTTGCTCTTCTTTCTCTAATTGCTTTAGGTGTAAGGTTAGGTTGTTTATTTGAGATGTTTCTTGTTTCTTAAGGTAGGATTGTATTGCTATAAACTTCCCTCTTAGAACTGCTTTTGCTGCATCCCATAGGTTTTGGGTCATTGTGTTTTCATTGTGATTTTTTTCTAGGTTTTTTTCTTTTTTTTTTTTTTCCAGTACGCGGGCCTCTCACTGCTGTAGCCTCTCCCACTGTGGAACACAGACTCCGGACGCGCAGGCCCAGTGGCCATGGCTCACGGGCCCAGCCACTCCGCGGCATGAGGGATCCTCCCAGACCGGGGTACGAACCCGTGTCCCCTGCATCGGCAGGCGGACTCTCAACCACTGCGCCACCAGGGAAGCCCTCTAGGTATTTTTTGATTTCCTCTTTAATTTCTTCAGTGATCTCTTGGTTATTAAATAGTGTATTGTTTAGCCTCCATGTGTTTGTATTTTTTACAGATTTTTTCCTGTAATTGATATCTAGTCCCATAGTGTTGTTGTCAGGAAAGATACTTGATATGATTTCAATCTTCCTAAATTTACCAAGGCTTGACTTATGACCCAAGATATGATCTATCCTGGAGAATGTTCCATGGGCACTTGTGAAGAAAGTGTATTCTGTTGCTTTTTGATGGAATGTCCTATAAATATCAATTAAGTCCATCTTGTTTAATGTATCATTTAAAGCTTGTGTTTCCTTATTTATTTTCATTTTGGATGATCTGTCCATTGGTGAAAGAGGGGTGTTAAAGTCCCCTACTATGAATGTGTTACTGTTGATTTCCCTTTTTATGGCTGTTAGCATTTGCCTTATGTATTGAGGTGCTCCTATGTTGGGTGCATAAATATTTACAATTGTTATATATTTTTCTTGGATTGATCCCTTGATCATTATGTACTGTCCTTCTTTGTCTCTTGTAATAATCTTTGTTTTAAAGTCCATTTTGTCTGATATGAGAATTGCTACTCCAGTTTCTCTTGGTTTCCATTTGCATGGAATATCTTTTGTCCATCCCCTCACTGTCAGTCTGTATGTGTCCCTAGGTATGAAGTGGGTCTCTTGTAGACAGCATATATACGTGTCTTGTTTTTGTATCCATTCAGCCAGTCTATGTCTTTTGGTTGGAGCATTTAATCCATTTACATTTAAGGTAATTATCAATATGTATTTTCCTATTACCATTTTCTTAATTGTTTTGTTTTGTTATTGTAGGTCTTTTCCTTCTCTTGTGTTTACTGCCTAGAGAAGTTCCTTTAGCATTTATTGTAAAGCTGGTTTGGTGGTGCTGAATTCTCTTAGCTTTTGCTTGTCTGTAAAGGTTTTAATTTCTCCGTCACATCTGAATGAGATCCTTGCTGGGCAGACTAATCTTGGTTATAGGTTTTTCCCTTTCATCACTTTAAATATGTCCTGCCACTCCCTTCTGGCTTGCAGAGTTTCTGCTAAAAGATCAGCTGTTAACCTTATGGGGATTCCCTTGTATGTTATTTGTTGTTTTTCCTTTGCTGTTTTTAATATTTTTTCTTTGTATTTAATTTTTGGTAGTTTGATTAATATGTGTCTTGGCATGTTTCTCCTTGGATGTATCCTGTATGGGACTCTCTATGCTTCCTGGACTTGATTCACTATTTCCTTTCCCATATTAGGGAAGTTTTCAACTGTAATCTCTTCAGATATTTTCTCAGTCCCTTTCTTTTTCTCTTCTTCTTCTGGGAGCTATAATTCAAATGTTGGTGCATTTAATGTTGTCCCAGATGTCTCTGACACTTTCCTCAATTCTTTTCATTCTTTTTTGTTTATTCTGCTCTGCAGTAGTTATTTCCACTATTTTATCTTCCAGATCACTTATCCGTTCTTCTGCCTCAGTTATTCTGCTATTAATCCCTTCTAGAGAATTTTTAATTTCATTTATTGGGTTGTTCATCTCTGTTTGTTTGCTCTTTAGTTCTTCCAGGTCCTTGTTAAACGTTTCTTGTATTTTCTCCATTCTATTTCCAAGATTTTGGATCATCTTTACTATCATTATTCTGAATTCTTTTTCAGGTAGACTACCTATTTCCTCTTTATTTGTTAGGTCTGGGTTTTTACCTTGCTCCTTCATCTGCTGTGTGTTTCTCTGTTTTCTCACTTTGCTTAACTTACTGTGCTGGGGTCTCCTTTTGCAGGCTGCAGGTTTGTAGTTCCCACTGTTTTTTTTTTTTTTTTGCGGTATGCAGGCCTCTCACTGCTGTGACCTCTCCCGTTGTGGGGCACAGGCTCCGGATGCGCAGGCTCAGCGGCCATGGCTCATGGGCCCAGCCGCTCCGCGGCATGTGGGATCTTCCTGGACCGGGGCATGAACCCATATCCCCTGCGTCGGCAGGTGGACTCCCAACCACTGTGCCCCCAGGGAAGCCCTCCCATTGTTTTTGGTGTCTGCCCCCAGTGGCTAAGGTTGGTTCAGTGGGTTGTGTAGGTTTCCTGGTGGAGGGGACTAGTGCATGTGCTCTGGTGGATGAGGCTGGATCTTGTCTTTCTGGTGGGCAGGTCCATGGCTGGTGGTGTGTTTTGGGGTGTCTGTGACCTTATTATGATTTTACGCAGCCTCTCTGCTAATGGGTGGGGTTGTGTTCCTGTCTTCCTAGTTGTTTGTCATAGGGTGTCCTGCACTGTAGCTTGCTGGTCGTTTAGTGGAGCTGGGTCTTGGTGTTGAGATGGAGATCTCTGGGACATTTTCGCCATTTGCTACTATGTGGAGCTGGGAGGTCTCTGGTGGACCAATGTCCTGAACTTGGCTCTCCCACCTCAGAGGCACAGCCCTGACGCCTGGCCGGAGCACCAAGAGCCTGTCATCACATGGCTCAGAATAAAAGCGAGAAAGAAAGAAAGAAAGGAAGAAAGGAAGAAAGGAAGGAAGGAAGGAAGGAAGTCAGGGAAGAAAAAGATACAATAAAATTAAATAAAGTGAGAAAAATAAAATAAAGTTTTTAAAATAAAAAATAATTATTAAAAAAATTTAAAAAGTAATTTAAAAAATGAAAGAAAGAAGAGAGCAACCAAACCAAAAAACAAATCCACCAATGATAACAAACGCTAAAAACTATACTAAAAAAAAAAACAACAAAAAACGGACAGACAGAACCCTAGGACGAATGGTAAAAGCAGAGCTATACAGACAAAATCACACACAGAAGGATACACATACACACTCACAAAAAGAGAAAAAGGGAAAAAAAAATATATCGTTGTTCCCAACGTCCACCTTCTCAATTTTGGGATGATTCATTGTCTATTCATGTATTCCACAGATGCAGGGTACATCAAGTGGATTGTGGAGCTTTAATCCGCTGCTCCTGAGGCTGCTGGGAGAGATTTCCCTTTCTCTTCTTTGTTCTCACAGCTCCCGGGGTTCAGCTTTGGATTTGGCCCCGCTTCTGCGTGTAGGTCGCCGGAGGGCGTCTGTTCATGCCCAGACAGGACGGGGTTAAAGGATCCGCTGATTCGGGAACTCTGGCTCACTCAGGCCGGCCTGCGGCGGCAGAGGCCGGCGTGACGTTGCACCAGCCTGAGGCACGCCGTGCGTTCTCCCGGGGAAGTTGTCCCTGGATCCCGGGACCCAGGCAGTGGCGGGCTGCACAGGCTCCCGGGAGGGGAGGTGTGGATAGTGACCTGTGCTCGCACACAGGCTTCTTGGTGGCGCCAGCAGCAGCCTTAGCGTCTCATGCCGTCTCTGGGGTCTGCGCTTTTAGCCGCGGCTCGCACCCCTCTCTGTAGCTTCTTTAAGCGGCGCTCTGAATCCCCTCTCCTCGCGCACCAGGAAACAGGCAAGAAAAAGTCTCTTGCCTCTTCGGCAGCTCCAGACCTTTTCCCGGACTCCCTCCCGGCTAGACGTGGCGCACTAGCCCCCTGCAGGCTGTGTTCACGCCGCCGACCCCAGTCCTCTCCCTGCAATTCGACCGAAGCCTGAGCCTCAGCTCCCACCCCGGCGGGTGAGGAGACAAGCCTCTCGGGCTGGTGAGTGCTGGTCGGCACCGATTCTCTGTGTGGGAATCTCTCCGCTTTGCTCTCCGCACCCCTGTGGCTGTGCTCTCCTCCGCGGCTCCGAAGCTTCCCCCTCCACCACCCGCAGTCTCCACCCGCGAAGGGGCTTCTTGTGTGTGGAAACCTTTCCTCCTTCACAGCTCCCTCCCACTGGTGCAGGTCCCGTCCCTATCCTTTTGTCTCTGTTTATTCTGTTTTCTTTTGCCCTACCCAGGTACGTGGGGAGTTTCTTGCCTTTTGGGAGGTCTGAGGTCTTCTGCCAGCGTTCAGTAGGTGTTCTGTAGGAGTTGTTCCACGTGTAGATGCATTTCTGATGTATTTGTGGGGAGGAAGTTGATCTCCGCGTCTTACTCTTCTGCTATCTTGAAGCTCCTCTTCAGAATTCAGATTTTAAATTAACTCATAAGGTGTAAATTGGATGTAGTTAATGTTGTCATTGGAGAACCCTTATATCACCCATAAAATAGAGTACTCGTTGTTTTAGGTATACAATTACACAGTATAGGCGTTTGTTAATGTATAATAATGCACGTAATAAAGTACACTGTATAAAATAGCACATGCAAAATATAATTTTATAGTATATTAGATATGCCATTAGATTGCTATTTTTATTTCCTGCTCTTTTTTTGTCTTTTGTGTTTGCCCACTTCACATGGTTGAATTCACATATAATGCAACTCCAGTTTATCTCATGGAGTTGTTCTGAGGAATAAAAGAAGTTATATATGATTGGCAAATTGCTAATTCTGTATAAATGATAAAGGAGATGATGAAGAAGAAGGTGATGATGATGAAAATGATGAGGATGAAAATGGTAATAAAGTAGAAGAAAATGATGATGAAGGTGATGAAGAGATGAAGATGATGATGATTTGAAGATTTTAACCATATTCAGTTTCCTTAGACTAATCTTTATTATTGTAGGATTCTCCACATTGACAAAGAGGGGGAAAAGTTCAGGCATACAATGGTATTGTTTCCAGTATTATTAATCAACAAAATTAATATAATATAAATGTACAGACCCTAATACTTAATACATAGAAACCTGTGGCTCCTTCTTTAATTTCATTCTGTTGGGCAGCCTCACAAGTCCAATGAACTCTCACCAGAACAGCCTGACTTGGATAGAATCACATCTTAACAGTATACACCAAAGTACTTTGGTTTCCGCTGATGAGAAAGATCAACTAGAACAATGTTATTTTCTGGTTATAAGACATCAAACCACAGTGAACTTTAGTTCCCTAAATGACTCTTTAAATATTTAATACCATGTTAAAAAAAATGTACAAACATAAGAGCAGAGAGCAGTTTGGAGGGTGGGAGGAAAGAACATTGTAGGTCAAGGACAAACAGTGGGCTCTTTGTAGAACGCTGCACTAGGTCTCCCTTTCCTGAGAAAGCAAAACACGTGGTTGGTTATTTGGGCCATATCTTCAGATAATAAACATTATTCTGCAACAATTAAAAATATGCATAGTTACAGTCAGATGAGATTTGAAAGAAAAAAGAGTTAATCTAGCCTTTTGAAATTCCCTGTTTAAATATAACTTTTTATTATGGAAATTATCAAACACATACTAAAGTAAGGAGAAAAGTATAATGATCTCCTTTGTACCTCATCACCCAGCTTCAACAATTATCGACATTTTGCCACTTGTATTTCATCTTTGCCTCACTACTCCCCATCCCCATCTGCTTTTTTTGGGTAGATTTTAAGACAAATACCAGGCACTGTGTATTTTTATTGTAAATTATTCAGTATATACTTTCATAGAGTAAGCCTTTGGAAAAAAAATGACCATAAATTAAGAATAATTTATTTTTTATTTTATTTTTATTTTGTTTTGAAGTATAGTTGATTTACAATGCTATGTTTCTGGTGTACAGCAAAGTGATTCAGTTATATATGTGTAGATATACATCTATATTCTTTTTCATTATGGTTTATTATAGGATATTGAATATAGTTTTCTGTGCTATACAGTCAGACCTTGTTGTTTATCTATTTTATATAGTTGTTTGTATCTGCTAGTCCCAAATTCTTAATTTATCCATCCCCCCATTTCCCCTTTGGTAACCGTAAGTTTGTTTTTTATGTCTGTGAGTCTGTTTTGTAAATAAGTTTTTGTATCATATTTTAGATTCCACATATAGCTGATATATATTCGTCTTTCTCTTTCTGACTTACTTCACTTAGTATGATAATCTCTAGGTCCACCCATGTTGCTGCAAATGACATTATTTCAAAGAATAATTTCTTAATAACACACACACACACACACACACACACAAAGAAAAAAGCAGCTACAAGACCCTTTTAAATCGTAGCGGTATCTAACACTATCAGAAAACCTTGCTTTTGGTAACCTGTTTTGATGAATTATTTTCCTTGCTCTTCCTATAAAGCCCCCTATTCCACCCTGATTTGGGCACTGCTTGCTCTGGAGCTGTCATATTACAAGTGGTATAGCTCAGGATTGACAAGCTTTTTCTGTAAAGGGCTATAGGTAATAGATATTTTCGGTTTTGCCATCCATATTGTCTCTGTCATGACCACTTAACTCTGTCGTTATAGGCAAAGGCAGCCACAGATAATACATAAATAAATGGGCATGGCTGTGTTCCAGTAAGACTTTATTTATAACAAAAGGCAAGGGACTGGATTTGGCCCCTGGGCCATAGTTTGCTGACCCCGGCTACAGAGAAAGTAATCCATCTCCTTGGAGAGTTGAGTGTGTTGTGGTTGAAGAGCAGAGCCTTAGGAATCAGAATACCCAAATTCCAGACCTGTCCCAGCATTCGGAAGATCTTGAACAGGCCACTTTTTGACTCATGGTTTCTCATTTATTAGGTGAAGACGGAGGCCCCTGCCCTTCTTGCTTAAAGAGGTTATTGCAGGACCAAATGAGATCACGAATGTGGAAGTGCTTAACGTATTGCTGCAATACAAGGTATGATCGTTCACTTTACCTCCAAATTCTCAATGGTTCTCTGTGGATGATTCTTCATTAGATTTTATCCCTCACCATCCATTTTCCTGGGCGTCAGATACATATCAATAAAAAGCAAATTTACATTCACTGAGCACTTTTATATACATGCCAGGGAGAGTTCTATGGGGGTTTATGTGCATAATCCTGTTTGATTAATCAAGTATTATTATCTCAATTTTAATAGCAAAGGAACTGAGACTGAGAAAGCTTACGAAAAGTCCTAACCTCTATTGGGAGTGAGTGGCAGAGTCAGGACTTGAACTGTCTGACTCCACAGCCTTTGGTCTATACCTCTAGTGACATTTAGGATATACTGTCACTTTCCTTCTTTCTGCAATGTCACCAACTAACCCTCTTATAGTTTATATGGTGATTTTCTACCTACATGAGCTCATTTAATCTTCCCAGCAAAGACACTAGGTAATTCACTCAAGTCACCAACCTGAATAACTCCTACTTATCCTTAAAGATCTAGTTTCACGGTCATTTCCCAAGAGAGACCTTCTCTTATCCCACAGACTGGGTCAGGTCCCCGTGTTAAATGTGTTCACTGTTACACCCTATTTTTGCTTTGCCATGTACATTTCACTCCTGTAACTAAAGAGTCATCGTGGAGAAAATGCCATGAAAGCAGAAATTAGGTCGTTCTTGTTCACCACCCTATCACCACCCATGGCCTGTGGGTGCTCAACAAGTATCTGTTGAATAAATGTCTTTCTAAAAACAATGGGATTGGAAGTTGTATGTTTTCAAGTGAAGTTTGCATCATAATGATATTTATTGCACTGTGAGTTGAGCTGGATATGTGAACCTTCTAGCAGGGAGCTTGTTAGGAATTCCAGTGCAGTGACTCTATGCCTGGGAGTGTGGTCTCATAGGTGTCAGATCTATCACTAACTCACTAACCAGATGGGGAAGTGGTGGAGGGGGTGAGGGGAGTGCTTATGCTATAGTGCTCCTGCCTGGGGAGGGGAGAGGCTGTCCCTCTCCTGTCTGGGAATGTCAGAAGTGTGTGTGTGTGTGTGTGTGTGTGTGTGTGTGTGTGTGTGTGTTGGAGGGAAGTAAAGTCTACCTCCTAAAACTACATATGAAATCACCATGGGAAAACAATCTGAAAGGAAAGGAAAGAGGTGTTGTAAACTGAACTGTCTTCAAAGGCCAAATGGGCACCATAAACAAGCTGAGTATAAGAGAGGGAATGAAGAAATCTTTAGTGATCTGGACTCTACATTTAGCCTAAAGTTATTCAAATTGAACATGTTAAAAAAAATCACTTTGTAGACAAACTGGATACAGGCAGGCGTGTGGTGCCCATGGACTTCAACTTTGCAATTCCCCAGCAGATGGAGACAGGGAGGGAGTGAAGACGACAGAGAGGAGAGGATGTAGCAGAAGAGAAATGATTCCTGGGTAGATGGAGAATCTTGTGTGATGCAGATTAACTTCTTCGTCCCTTAAATTAGTATAGACACGCTTTTGGGTTTGAGACAGAGGTATGCAGACGTCTGTCAACAGTACGGTGTTATTTGGTAGTAGTTGCATCATAAACATCATGGTTCTCACGCACAGTGAGACGAGCCCAGTGAAACGAAAGCATTTTCTCTTTCTTATTTTGGCCTCCTATGATATTTCTAAATGAAGGGGGGCAAGTTTGGGTTTAGCCAATTCTACACAGAGAATCAGAGCAATTTCAGTCTTCCTGGGTGCTTCTGTTCACAGATTGTCTTCCCCATATTGATTTCTGATTCGGCTTCCCGGGTAGGTACAGGCCATTCTGCTCCTATTATCTTTAATTAAGGTCTTAGCCATTTTTCATCAGCAGGGTCTGGGCAGGTGTGCCAAAGTGCCTGAGGGCTCAGGGTGGGCACCTAGGTTAATGTCGAGCCATGCTAGAGCCATACACTGTGCGAGAGTCACTTATTGAACCGGGCCTCCATTTTACCTTTAATTATCTTAAATGTTGCAAGTTCAGCTCTTCCGTTTGTAATGGTCTGTCAGGTAGAGAGACTGTTGATGGAGTTTCCTTTAAGTCCCTCCAAAGAGCCAAAGGTTAAACCCTTATGAGGCTACTAAAAAACAAACGGCCTTGGAGTAGGGCTTAGATTATAGAACTGGACAGAACCACCATCTAATCCAGCACTTACTTTTGTGGACACATCTGGAGGTGGAACATTGATGGAACCAACTGCTCAGAAACATGGATATTTAGCAGGCATGAGACCAAAGGACACTTACACTTGAAATCATAGAATTGGTTTCTTGCTCTGTGTGTGTAGGGATGGGTAAAGGAAGGAACAGATGAATACAGAAGTCTCCTTGGGAAGGATATATATGGCCTAGAATAATAAAATGCGGGCTGGAACGCACAATTTCCTGTTCTCTAAACATGTCCCCAGCAGTTAAAAGCATGAGAAGGAAGTCTTTCACCAGGAAGAAAGGAATTGGGGAGTGTTGGAGCTTCACGTGGCAGTGCTCCTGATTACTGACACCTGCACGCTCATAACAGCCCACAGAGCTACAGCCACCAACTCCAGTATTTGTCACTGTCACTTGCCAAGTGCTTGGCATTGTTCAGGAAATTGTATGTGTGAAGCAGAGCTGCCTGCGTCCAACTTCGACAAGGGAGCAGCCGTGCAAGTGTGCTTGAAACTGAAACAGGCTTATGTGTCCCATTATGTGCCTCAGCAAGAGTCATAAATAATTGTGACAAGTTTTTTTTCCCATCCCATGTGACAGTCCTTGACTCTGCCTCCTGTCTCCTCTCCCCTCTGCCTCATAGACTAGACCTGCCAGGCTGTGTGATGATAGATGTTACCGGGCAGCAAATGACAGCTGGATAGATTTTTTAGTTGGTGCTTTAGAGGAATCAGATATGCTGTATAAAGCAATAAAAAAAGCACACTTACAAGGTGGATTAAAAATAGCTAGCACAGCAGTAACCCACTTTGTTGTTTATCAAAAGTTAAATCTCACATGGTAAGTCCTAGTGATGTGTTAATTTTTCAGACTCCTGTCAGAGTGATGCTGACGACAGCCACTAAGAAAAAGAAAGAAAAAGAAAAGAGAAGGGATAAAAGCAATTGACCATTTCCTTATTATATTTTTGTTTGTCTAATGAAACAAAAATCTTTTCTTTTCTTCTGTGAATGCTACCTAAGAAGAGAAGTGGGCTCTGGTGCTGGGCTGTACGGTTGCAGTATTTTTATTCTTCTCAATCTTGAATTTTAAACATAAAACTGGAGATGTTGTAAGGTATGGAATTATTCCACTCTTGTTCAATTATTATTTTTAAAAAATTTTGCTCATCTCCCTCCAGTCGCTCTGTTGATCTAGATGCTGTGTAACAAATGGTCTGGTTTTCGAACCACCTCGGAAATGTCACGTAGGCGTCAACAAAACTACTTAGTGGATGTTTTATAAAGAATTACAGCCTCCTCTGAATTACTCAGACTTTCGTCTCAGGCAAGCTGGCTTGGTTACCTCGTGTCTCGATGGATGTGCAGAGGTGCTGGAACATGATTCAGTGACCTGCCCCGCTCCCCAGTTCACAGACGTGACAGGCTGCGATGCACTCAGTCACTGCATTTCTGTCTCCCCTGCACAGTGCGGGAAGTGGCTGCCATGGAATTTGAGTGCTCAGTATATCAGCTCACAACTATTTTCCCCCTTGATTTTTCTGATGAATCACGTTCGGAAGGCTTTAGCTTTCACGTGGCAGCAGGAGGCATGAGAAGGCAAGGTAGCACAAAATGTTTATTAAAGAAATATGTCTTTTGGGCTGGGTACCAGGCAAAAGGGATAATTTGAGCTCTACCTCTGTAATTCAAATCCGAGGACAATTAAATACCAGTACAGTTACATTCCCTGCAGTATCAGGTTGTACATGTGTTATTGGGTGGTGTTTATTATTTTGATTGCTGTAATATCATCTCCATAAAACAGTTTTCATAATAGAACCTATTTTCTATAGCTTAGTCACTCAATTTCAGCAGAGACATATAAGTGGTAAGACATATCATGAAATGGTCAAAAGGGCAGGTTTGAGGATCCTGCTGCCTGGATTCAAATCCCATGTCCTGTTCTTACTCTGGGTGACCTTAGGCAAATTATTCAGCCTCTCTGAGCCTCAGTATCTTCACTTGGAGAACGAGGGTGATAATTATCCCCACAGAATAGGATTGTTTTGAGGGCTGAGTGAAATGAATGGGCTTAGCACAATCCTGGTAATAGGTGTTAAATAAATTTTATTATTTTAGTTCTAATAATTATTATTGTTTTCTAGCTATAATTATTCCAGGGATAGTTTTACACAGGCCACTTGCATGTCCTTAATCCAAATCTTTCTGGATTTGATGACCATGTGTCGGATGTCTGAATGGAAAGTTATTTTTGGAATGAAGCCCTCTTCGAGGTTAAGCCAACAGTAATATTTTACACTGTTTGATTCAGTGTTAGCAGTCTTCGATAAACCCTCTAAGTATAAGGGAGCATATTCTGTCGATCACGGATACGTCTTTTTGGCAACTTTCATCTCTTCCTCATTGTAAAAGAACCTTCAATGAGATGCTTTATGTGGACATAGTTGGTAGGGTACCTGAATTGGTTTATCAGTCTCTTGTCTTTCTGCTCTTTTTTGCTCACCATCTGGCTACCCTAGGTAATGGTACCATAAACATCTTTGAGTTGTAAGCATAAGACATAGGCATGTTCTAACTTGCTTCTAGAAGTACCGAAAAAAAAAGGTTTTTTGCCAGTTATTCACAGTAAGGAATATAATTATTGTGGCTCAGGCTGTGCACACATATGTAATATACATACATTTTGTTGATGCAAATGTTCTGTCAAACACTTGTTATCCTTCCCACATGTGATATACTCTGGTATTTTCTATTCTTTCCTATTTCATTTTTAAAAAGTGCTGCTGTAGCTCAGGGGTTTGTAAAGGGCCAGATAATGAATATTTTTGGCTTTGAAGGCCAGCTCAAAACTACTCAACTCTGCCATTGTAATGTGAAGGCAGCGTAGACGGCGTATAAACAAGTGGGCAAGGCTGTATTCCCAAACCACTTTACTTATGGACACTGAAATTTGAATTCCATGTAATTTTCTTTTATCACAAAGTCTAATTCTTCTTTTGATGTTTTAGACTCTTTAAAAATATAAAAACCATTTTTAGCTTGTAGGCCATACAAAAACAGGCAGTAAACTGGATTTGACCCAGGGACTGTAGTTTGCAGTCTCTGCTCTATCGAATCCATTAAGTTGATTTTATGACCTGTAGTTTGCAAAACATTTCCCAAAGTGACTTCGGAGGGATACTTGTTTGGCAACGGTGCAAAGAGTTGTTAATGGAAAGAAAGCATCTCTCTTCAAATGGATTTGTGAGACCCCATGGTGAACAAAGATGTCTACGTATCAGCAGAAATTCTGGGATTCTTGATTATACTCTTAATCTTCCTGACTTTGAAAGAGGGGTACCGTAAGCCTCCCACCGCCGATTGTTTGACCACAGATTCATATTTTGAAAAACATCTCTGAGACTGGGGTTCTGAGGAGTACACCTGTGGGAACCCTATTTCAGAGCATGAATCTGGGGACACCACCCTCTTTCAGGGGTGGCAAGCATTATGCATAGGGACCCACAGCATTTGCCAGTGAGAAATATCCTTGGCAATTATTAGTCTCCCAGTTAAGGGTCACATTTTGGAGCCTGCTGTGTGCACGGTATTACACTAAGCACACAGAAGACATGACAAACCTAATTCTGTATTCTCAGGAGGTTTATAGTTGAATTTGAACTTGGTTACAGGCAGCATGTCAACAAGCATAAAATAACATGGTCTCATTTGGAATGAAGCCCCAAGTGTTGATGGTATTACAGTAGGGGATAATAATGATAATACCCACACACATTTTATAATTTTCCCATTGTTTGTTTTTTCATAAGTCATTTCATTTGATTCTAACAACAGCTGTGTGAAATGGAGGGACCAGGGGTCACACATCCATTTTATAGTTAGGGAAATGGAGCAACTCGGCTGAGGTTACACCTTCAGTGAAGTGCTGGGTTGAGGATGCAGGTCTTCCTTAAAATTCTTACAGTTTCCCCCCAAAGTAGTGGAAATGCTTTGCAAAAGAGGAAAATTTGGATCAGGGCCTGGAAACGGCTCATGGACGTAGACTGTCGAGAGAAACTGGAGGGATGCACGGTGTGTGTGTGTGTGTGTGTGTGTGTGTGTGTGTGTGTGTGTGTGTGTGTGTGTGTGTGTGTGTGTGTGTGTGTGTGTGTGTTCGTTCATACAGGTAGGGTTGATTTTGGAAAAGACAGAGAAGTAGAAATAGTAAGTGCTGTGTAAGAGGCAGCAAAGCGCTTTAAAAAAATGACCAAGAGCTGCTAAATTAAAACTTAATTTTTACAGTTACCGACCCACCCAGGTTGGTCCCCAGCAAGGGCCTTCTGCCCTGTGTTGTTTGAGCCAAGTGAACAAGACCCAGTTTGGTTCAGAAGCAAAGGAACGCTTCATCAAAGAACGAAGAGGCGCGAGACCCTCTCTAGAGCACACGGTCTGCCCCCACCCACTCACGGGCTGTGGGCGGGGCTGCTTCCTAGGGTGTGGAACTCAGGCAGGGGAGGGAGCGGAGTCCTGGCGGGGCTGGCGTGGCTGTACAGCTGGGGGGTGCAGAGCCCGGCGCCGGCGTCTCTGCGCACGGCCCGCCGCCGCCATCTTGGATTGAGTGGTGTGTGTCGCGCTTCTGCACGCGGCCCCCCAGCTGAGGTGCGGGGAGGCCTTTTGTACCAGGAACTCTGGTCTGAAGGGCCGGCGGGGAGCACGCTGTGAGCCGGTGAAACCAGATGAAGCACAAAGGAGGAAACAGGTTAGACTTTATTACCCAGATTCTATTTTTATTTCCTGGGAATTGTTAATGGACTTTGCCGGTGACAGATCTCTCCTCTGTCTTTTGTCCTGCTTCTCGTTCTTGAGGGGCTCTGAGGGGTGCTGAGGGGTGCAGGTCTGTCTTCTGTGACGGCCCCTGCTGAGCGCGGGCGCTTTTATAGCCCGGGGAGAGGAGCGGAACTTCTCCTCAGCCGCCTTTAGATCTGTTTGGTTCTAACCAGGCCTCGTCCCTGACTGTGCGTCTGCCTGAGACCAGTGTCTTCCCCATTTGTCTAACCTTTTGGAGACAAAAGACACCAGAAAATGTAAGAGATGAGGCCCAAATGTTAGCAAGAGAATGATGGTCGCACGTCAGATTTTTCCTGAAAGTGCAGGCGTCTCGGTCTTTGGCCTGTAGGTGAGTGTTCCCTGACGTTGAAGCTCGCCGCTGGGGCTGAGGATGCCCTGGTCACATTTTTGTTGTTTTTCGGGACAAGCTCACGTCAGAGGGAGGCTCACACGAGTAGTCAAGGGGGGTGGTTGCCCCAGGTTGTCTCTCTGGAGGTTGGGGCCCCTCCTCCCTCGAGTGCAGTGTCCCCACCGAGTGACCGCCTGTGACTTTAGGGCAGATTGGGTAGCTAGGGTCCCCGAGTGGGGTCCGTCCACTTAGGAGGGAGCTAGTCTTGCAGGCCGCCGGTTTTCCAGGGTTTCAGGTGCACCTGGTCTTCTGTCTGGAAGGGGTGCTGGGCCAGGTCGGCGGGTGCAGGCAGCACCTGGTCAGGTTCTTTCCCCGTTTCTCCTACCTGGAGGGCAGACCTGAGCTGTTCCATTTCAGGGGGGCTGAGGTGTCCCTTCTCTCGGGCTGGGGAATGGGTCTACCATCCATGAGTTCAACTGCACTTAACTTTTCCTCATCCCTTGTAGCTAATGGTTCATGGGGTGGGGCAATTGAAAGCAGCTTAATCCAATTTTCTTGAGTTTCCTGACATAGGTTGGCTAAGGATGGGATCAGGGTATGAATTGGGTCGCTCTGCTTTCCCTGACGACTGGGGTCTCCAGGCTGAGTGCAAGATCCATTTTATGCCCAGAGCACTTGTTGTCCCCTTCGTCACCTAAGACATGGATGCTGGACCATTTCCACTTTGCAGGGAGGCTGGGAGGCCAAACCTGGGGCTTTTAGTAATGCCTTAGCCATTTCAGCTGCCATTTCAGTTCTAGCAGGGAATGCTTTGGTCCACTCAGAAAATGTGTCCACTAGCACCAAAAGATACCTGAAATTGCCCAGTACTCTTGGCAGGACAGTGAAACCAATCTGCCAGCCTTCTCTGGGATATGTCCTTCTGGTCTGAATGGCCCTTAATCTGGAGGCCTCTGGTGGGTCCCATGTCGGGGTTGTTCACTGTGCAGACGGGGCAGGTCTCAGCTATTGGACTGATTATCCTTTTCATGCCAGGGGTTACTATGACCTTAACTAACCGGTTATATAGGGCTTCCCTCCCCGTAGTGAGTTCCTCGATGAGCCTCCATGATGGCTTGATAAGCTGCAGTTTGGGGAAAGAAGTATCGCCCATGTTTATTAACTAGCCACCCATGGCCTCCTAGATCTCTGTTGAAGCCCCATTTCGGGGCTTTGTCTAATTCTTCCTTTGTGTAAATTGGGGAATAATTGTATGGATCTGGCCTTCGAGGGGCCAGATGAGGCCTCTGATGAGGGGTAGTTGCCAAGTTAATGGTTCTAGGGCTGCCCTTTTGGCGGATGCATCATCCTTGTTTCCCTTTATTACCTCTTCACTCCCCTTTCGGTGACCCCTACAATGAATCACTGCCACACTTTTTGGAAACTGTACTGCTTCCAAGAGCTTCAGTATGCTTAAGCCGTGTTTCACCTGCAGTAAGTATAACTCTTTCCTTCTGCATAGCCCTGTGTGCATGTAGGATGGCACAAGCATACTGGAAATCTGTGTAAACATTTAAGATCTTCCCTGTCTCTAGTTCTGAGGCTCAGATGAAGGCTATCGGCTCAGCCTTTTGGGCAGAGGTCCCTGGGCAGAGGCTTCTTGCTGCTGTGACTTGGATCTGGGAGGTTACTGCATATCCCACTAGCCTTTTCCCTCTTATAAAACTGCTCCTGTCTGTGAACCATTCCTCTTCGGCATTTGGGAGAGGCTCACTTCCTAAGTTGGGGCGATTGGAATAGATGGTGTCTCTGGTTTCTATATAGCCGTGCTCCAGGGGCCCTGTTTCTGTGGGTAGCAGGGTGGCAGGCTTTACCTTGTGACAGTTTTTTATGGTAGCCTTGGGTTGTCTAAAAGCATAGCCTGAACTTGAATTGACCTTCCAGGGGATAGCCGTCCTGTTCCCTTAGAACCTACTAAAGCCTGAACCTGGTGTGGGGTCCATGGAGTGATTGGCTGACCACAGGTTAACTTCTTAGCCTCCTTTAGCAGGACTGTAGTAGCTGTTACTGCCCGCGGGCAAGTAGGCCATCCCTTAGCCATTTGATCTAATTGTTTAGAGAAATAAGCAACCACCTGAATAAGGGGCCCCAGTGTTTGAGCTAATACCCCAAAGGCGATTCCCCTTGTCTCAGGAATGTAAAGGTAAAAGGGTTTAGCTAAATCTGCGAGAGCCAGGGCAGGGACCTGAGAATGAGGCCTAGGTAGGTCACCCTAGTTTGTGATATTTGACCCTTTTTCTTAGACACATTATACCCTTGATTGGCCGGGTGGTTCGGGGTGGTAACAGTATTTTCGTCAGGGGCCTCCTTAGTAGGGCCGGTGATCAGAATGTGCTCTGCATATTGGAAGAGGGCTGCTTCCTTTGGATGTAGATCTTTTAGGTCTTTAGCTAAAGTTTCCCCAAAGATGGTGGGGGGATTTTTGAACCCTTGGGGCAGGACTGCCCAGCAGTATTGCTGTGTTTGTTGTGTGTTTGAATCCTGCCACCCAAAAGCAAAAATTTCTTGTGGTGTTGGAGTTAATGGAATCCATAAGAAGGCATCTTTTAAATCTAATCAGAATATCGGGTCCTGCTGGACAGAAGAGTGGCCAGCAGGGTGTAGGGATTAGGGACTATGGGATCTATATCCTTGGTGGCTTCACTGACTGCCCTGAGGTCCTGTACCATTCCACATTGGATCTCTTCATGGGGAGGAAGGGGGGTTACAGGATGATGGGCAGAGTCCAGTAAGGCCCTGGTCAATTAGGCCCTGTATCACAGGGGCGATGCCCAACAAGGCTTCCCTCCAGAGAGGGTATTGTTTTCTGTTGAGCCAGGTATGTCCGGGTTTTAGATGGACTGTCAGAGGATTGGCTCCTACAGCTCGTCCCACCCATCCCTGGGCCTAGACCTTGGGATTTACTTTGGGGAGATAGACTTGCTCTGTCCAGGGAGGTTTGTCCTCTACCGTTAACATTGTCATCCTGTGCCCTTTGTCTAAGGGGATGCCAATCTCCAATTTGCCTCCCATTGGGTGGATAGTAGCCCCCAATTTATGTAAGATACTCTTCCTAGTATAGGCGTATAGGACACTTAGGGACATACAGGAAGGAATGGGTGGGCATGTTCATCCAGTTTACGTTCTAATGGCTCTATGAATGCCCGTTCTTGGGCCTTCCCTGATAATCCCATAATGTTACAGCTCTTGTGACCCAGTTTGCCTGATGTGGTGTTTGGAACCGAGTAAACCACTGTTGACTAAGAATTCAGCAGGCTGCTGCCCTACATCCAGTGTCAGCTGGGGCTTCTCGGGGAGTCAATTGGAGCTCCAGCTTAGGAGCCTCTCCCCCCCCACCTCACCATTCTTCATCTGTTTGGACCATCTGCCTTCGAGGGTAGTGGCCAGGATCTGCTGTTGCCGTCCCCCTTTGGGGGTAGCGAGGGCATTCTCTCTTCTAGTGTCCCTCTTGTTTACAGATGGCACACTGATTGGGTCCTAGTTTCTGCCCTTCCCCAGGTGTCCAGAACCTCGGGAAGACCAGCCAGAGGCACTGGGCAGACACACGTTAGTTTCAGTCTCCCATCTCTAATGATGTCATAGTGTGATCCCCTCTGCACAGGGGGCGCAGTCCAGATGACTCTGGGGGCTTCGTTGTGTGTGCACCGTACCCAGGTACCATGTTGCTGGGCAGAGTTGCCCTGAATTTGGCAGAAAGGTGTCGTCATTCTACCCCGTCAGAGTGTCCTCAAAGATCAGAGTCAGTCATCCTCACGTCAACCTCCCAAAACCTTCACTGTCCTCCCGCTGGGGCTGGGGTGAGCCCAGAGCATGGTGGATAGGTACAGGCAAAAGGCCAGAAGACACAAAACTTTGTTACCGATCCTCCCAAGTTGGTCTCCAACAAGGGTTCTTCTGTCCCGTGTTGTTCAAGCCGATAGAATGAGACCAAGTTCGGTTCATAAGCAGAGGAAAGCTTTATTCTTTGATCAAAGAAATGAAAGGTGCGAGCTCGGGCTCCAGAGCACCCGTTCTCCCGACAGGCTGTGGTCAGGGCTGCTTTACAAGGTCTCATCAGCGGGGAGAGGAGGGCAGAGTTCTTGCAGGGTGGGCGCAGCCCTGCTGCTCGGGCTCCAGATCTCAGTGCGGGGTTCAGCGTCTCTGCGCACGGCCCGCCCGCCGGCCAGCTGAGGGGCTGCGGCCACGTGTCACACCGGAAACGCTGGTCTGAAGGGCTGGGTGTGAGGCCTATGCACTGGGCCCCCCGTGAGCCCGTGAAACCAGACTAAGCACAGAGGGAAAAAAACGTTAGACTTTACTACCCCGATTCTATCTTTATTTCCTGGGAATTGTTAATGGGCTTTGCCGGGGACGCAGCCAAGCGGCCAATCGACAAAATAACCCTTTAAGCCCTAACGCTACTAAAGGCTATTCCAAGCTAGGAATCTTGAGTTAAATTTCACCTCCTAGTAACCAACGTGTCACCAGCTTCCGGTGTCACAGCTGTTGGAAAGCCCAGTACCAAACCATGTGAGGAAAATAAAAAGGGCCTTCAAATCCTTTGGCATTGGGTTTGAAATGAGCCCGCAAATTTTGAGAAGAGCAGAAATATTGTTCACTTTTGACCTGTCCCCTAAAAGACAAATTAAGCCTTGCGTCCCTTTATGATTGTCTGTTTTCCCCAAGAGAACCTTCATGAAGGTAATTTTGTTTCTCTTGAAAAAGATTATTTTAGCAGCTGTGAAAAGTAAAGTTAATGCTAATTCAATAGGATGTAAATAAAAGAGGCCCAGTCAGCTCAAGTTTCTAATTTGGGAGCGTGCCATTATTTAGGCTCTATGAGTATTGAATCGAGAAGAGAAATGACCTAAGGTTACGGCACTACTTCCAATTAAAAAAGAAACTTGCTTTGAACCACGGTGCCGCACATTTGAAACTCCTATCACCTAGTGACTGAGGATTAGGTGTCCCCAGCACAGCACCTGGAAATCTGTAATATTAATAGGTATGTTTATCCTCACCAGCATATGCTTATCTTCTACAATTTTGATAACGGTGTTGGGTGAGTCAATGGCTTTGTTTTCTGGTGCTTTGTAGTGTAACCCTAGGAACTAATAATTAGGTGTAAGTGCAGCTGACTTACAGAATTAGTGGTACAGTCAGAGATGCTGAGGGGAATCAATGGACTGTAGGGGAATGATGGACTTCGTCATTCAGGTCTCAGAGAGGGCCCTTCCGACAGCTCTATCTAAAGTAACCGCCCTCACTCAGTCACTCTTCACCATCCTGTTTTGTTTCCTTCATAACACTTAGAGTAACCTGATGTCATCTCGTTTCATTCTTTTACATTTTTCCTGTGTCCCTTCCATAGTGTCAGGCCCATGACAGCACAACCCCTGCCTGTATACCCGGGGTCAGGAAACCTGGGCGGAGGGACATATCTAGCCCACTGCATGTTTTTGTGTGGCCCACAAGCTAAGAATGGTTTTTACTTTTTGTTTTGTTATTATTTGTTTTTTTGCTGCCTTTTTTTTTTTTTTTTTGTGGTACATGGGCCTCTCACTGTTGTGGGCTCTCCCGTTGTGGAGCACAGGCTCCGGACGCGCAGGCTCAGCGGCCATGGCTCACGGGCCCAGCCGCTCTGCGGCACGTGGGATCTTCCCGGACTGGGGCACGAACCCGCGTCCCCCGCATCGGCAGGCGGACTCTCAACCACTGCGCCACCAGGGAAGCCCCCCCTTTCCTGCTTTTTAATTGAAGTAGAATTGATTTATAATATTGTGTTAGTTTCGGTTAAATATATATGTTTTTTCAGATTCTTTTTCATTACAGGTTATTACAAGATATTGAGTATAGTTCCCTGCGCTGTACAGAAAATCCTTGTTGTTTATTTTATATATGCAGGTGTGTGTCTGTTAATCCATCCATACTCCTAATTTCTCCCTCCCCTCGCCCTTTCCCCTTTGGTAACTAAAAAAGGTGGAAATATTGCCATATGCACCAACATGGGTGGACCTAGAGATTATCATACTGAGCGAAGTAAGTCAGAGAAAGACAAGTACTGTATGCTATTACTTACATGCAGAATCTAAAAAATAATACAAATGAATTTATTTACAAGTAGAAACAGACTCACAGCCAAACATTTTAGTTTTTTTAAATGGTTGAAAAAAAATCAAAAGAATGATATTTCGTGACATGTGAAAATCACGTGAAACTCAAGTTTTGGTGTCCATATGGAAAGCTTTATTGGCACACTGCCACACCCATTCATTTATGCAATGTCTGCGGCTGCTACAACCCACGAGAGCACCGTTGAGGAGTTGCGAAGACTGTATGACCCGCCCATAGATCCTAAAATATTTACTAGCTGGTGCTTTACGGAAAGAGTTTGTAGACCCCAGCTGTATGCCCAGAACAATGCCTGGTAATTCGTAAGTGCTTAATCCATGTTGTGGATGAATTAATAAAGAACAGAGTTCCGTGAGAGTTATTTCCAAGTGTCCTTTCCCTGCCACTAATAAACAAGAAGGAGGAACAGATGAATCAAAATTAAATATTGACTCCAGGCTCTGGAACAATCACAAAATCAAAGGAGGAACATAAAAGGCAGGGTGGACTGCTCGGAAGCTTTGCTTAACATTTCTTTCAAAGAGATGACAAAGTACCATTCAGGAATGTCATGGGCTCTCAGGTTCCAATTTCTAGAAACTGGATACTTTCAGCTTTCTCTTGGTCTAATGTGTTTTCTCTAACCCAGCCTTTTTCACTCCTGCTTTTTATCTGCAGTTTGACTAAAAATTGAACTCTGGTTTTTATGGCCCCGAATTCAGCGAACTTCCCTTCCAAAAAATGTCAGCCTCTTAATCCTCTTAATAAAAAGGCCCATGTAACTGAAAGAATACATCCGAAATAGTCCACGGTACAAAAAGGCGGTCTGAAAATAACAAGGGGAAAAAATGTACTGAACGCATCTGCGCGCACACAAAGTTGCTAGGGAAACATGGCAGTTCTTTGCAAACTGCCGGCACAATCACATTTATAAAGAATTGACAGCTGACCTTTGTCTCCTCTTTTCCTGCCTGCTTTTTACCAGGCACAGAAGAGCCTTGTGGCTTGAATGATGCTTTTGATAGGCAGGGTTTTGGATTCTGTGCTGTCTGCCGGATGAGGGGGTCCCTATTTACGGCTCTGCTAAGACCTAGAAAATCTTTTTTGAGTGTCACCTCTATTATGACCCAGTCTATGCAATTGAAAGGTGCATTTTCACATTGGGATTTGGCTTCTATAGTCCTGAGGCGAGTAATGACATATTTTGTTGCATTATTTAAATATTCCTGCTGAACACCAAATTAAAAATATCCATTAAAGGTTTATTTGATAGCTTCCTAATTATTGCCCATTGCGCATTTGACAAATTATTTACACATTTTAATAATTGTGACTTTCTTTGCAAGTGACACAAAAACAATTACTTTTTCGAAATTCCACTGTGTATATGCTTTTGAAACTACATAGCCGTTAAAAACAGTCTGTCGAATTAAAGGTTGGGCAATTAATTAAGTGCAAATTCTGTAAAACTGGACCAAGGAGAAAATTCATCAAACCTATGAAATATGACCTATCTTGTCCAAAAGACAAATATGTTTAAACAAAAGATGAAAATTGATGACAAAATTACGGGTAGCAAAATGCACACAGAGCAAATATAAGACAGCTGTACTTGGTTTCACCGTATTGGGTTTACCCTTACAGAATTCATGATTCATTACCTTCACCGTCTTGTAAAACTTTTCATAGTTAATCTCCAAAGTACTGTATCTGGAATAATAAAAAAATTCTCAGGAAGAAGAGCTTGGAAGGCCATTATATTAATGATTTGGAGCCCAATTAAATGCAGCCCAAGTTGGGGATGGCAGCCCGAGAGTAGGTCTCCCTAGGACAGTAGCAACCCAGGTTGCACGCCTAGTCATTTCCTTTAGTTTCTCTCCTTTAGGATTTTCTAACCTGGTCTACCTTTCTTCCTCACTCACACCAGTTTTTTAGTATCAAAAGCCCCCACCACACTTTCATCTAGAAAGGACTCTGCCAGTGATAAAACTTGGGCTCTTATCTTGAGCGACAACTGCTGTGTGTGTTCAGAGTGTACATCGGGGGCCACCAGAAGGCAGAACAGTGGATTACGTGGGCTGTGTCTGTAATGGACCCTGAACATCTGTATTACAAGTTCTGGATGTTACACTCAGGTGTTCAGGTTCACAAATCAACATCAACGCTGGGGCGAGGTGGGCGGAAGAGGGAGGTGGATTTGCGGACTGTGGGGATTGTTAAGGATACAAGGCTGTTATTTCCATATTAAAATGTAATGGTCTCATTAAAGTTAAAACCACTGTTAAACTTGATTGAGTAAATTAGTTAATTAACCATAGCATCCAGCGTGTGCCTCCAGGGCATACCTTTCTCAAGATGCAGAACAAATGCAGGCTCAGCTTGGAGGATCTTATCCAGGGTAGTATGATAACACTCATCTTAGACTGACTTATTGCACAATCCGTTAAAAAAAAAAAACAGAAGCTAGAAGGTGAGGGTGTTACTTGGTGTTAAAGGAAGATAGAAATAGCTTCCGATGAAAGATGTATTTTATTTCTAAGCTAAAGTCTCTGAAGATTTTCTTGATTTTTTAAAAAAAACAAAAAACACCTGATAAGCAGTTTGTGGATGGCTGTTTTAGCTAGCAGAACAAAGGGCTTTCTTTTTCGTGCATATTCTGCCTTACTTGCCTTGCTTTTGCTTGAGTATCCAAAGATATCTCCATGGGGTTGTACGGAACTTTTTTTTTTTTTTTTTTTTTTTTGCGGTACGCGGGCCTCTCACCGTTGTGGCCTCTCCCGTTGTGGAGCACAGGCTCCGGACACGCAGGCCTAGCGGCCATGGCTCACAGGCCCAGCCGCTCCGCGGCATGTGGGAACTTCCCGGACCAGGGCACGAACCCATGTCCCCTGCATCGGCAGGCGGACGCTCAACCACTGCGCCACCAGGGAAGCCCTGTATGGAACTTTTCAAAAGCTTCTTTTGGGGTGTGTTGGGTAGGTGACTTTATTTTATTTTATTTTTTAAATTAATTATTTTATTTTTGGCTGTGTTGGGTCATCGTTGCTGCACGCAGGCTTTCTCTAGTTGCGGCGAGCGGGGGCTACTCTTCGTTGCAGTGTGCAGGCTTCTCATTGTCGTGGCTTCTCGTTGTGGAGCACGGGCTCTAGGCGCCTGGGCTTCAGTAGTTGTGGCACGTGGGCTCAGTAGTTGTGACTTGCGGGCTCTAGAATGCAGGCTCAGTAGTTGCGGCATGCGGGCTTAGTTGCTCCGCGGCATGTGGGATCTTCCCAGATCAGGATCGAACCTGTGTCCCCCGCATTGGCAGGCAGATTCTTAACCACTGTGCCACCGGGGAAGCCCTCGGTAAATGACTTTAAACTGGATGAGTGGGTAGATGCGGGAACGTTTAGGAAACCTGAAATTTGATGTCCTAAATCTGGTCTTGAAATGTTGGTTTTCATTGGGTTAAGTATCCATGATGCAAATGGCCAACAGAACCATTTGAAAGAAGTTCTTGAAATTTGATGGAAGTCAGCCCAATTCCTGGTATACGTCAGTCTCCACAAATATGAAAAGAGAATGATAATAATAAACAGCTGTCTCCTAGGGTTGTCGTAAGGGTTAAATGTGTGAATATATGCAAAGTGCTTAGAACAGCATCAGGCACATGGTAAGTTCTCAGTAGACAATGAGTCATTAGTGAGCATAGAGAGAGGAGGGTTTGGACAGGGACGGAGAATGGTCCAGAGGTAATGCAGCCAGAACATTTGCCAGCATATCACCTCTAAGACAGGCTTTTTCTTGGGTGCTGTGTCTACTTAAGGGGCCAGGGACTCTCTGGATACTGAGTAGCCAGGAAATATGGGTTTTATTTGACTTGTCTTTTTCTCTGCCTCCCCGAAGCCTGGAGTAGAGACTGTGCTGGGTAGAATTCTGCTGATGCTTGTAGAAAGACAAGTCTTGTAAAACCCATCTGCAGAGGGATCAGAGATAAACAATAAACCCAACCTGGACCTGACTGGACTAATTTTCTTATCTCATATATACATATTTTACCAATATATTTTTATACTTTATAGTTGCTTGGGTTCCTCTCAAAAGGGCAGCTTGAAGGATTTGGGGAAAAAAAGAAATCTTTTATTTTGGAAGTTTGGGCAAGAAACAGTGAAAGACTGAGAAAATGACATGGAAAAGGGAAGAATGCCTATATATATATATATCTTTAAAAATATGTAATCATATAAAATGCTTCCCAAAAAGTAAACCAGGTCAGACAAATTATTTTCTAAAATTATAGGTTTTAGATATCAAGATACCTCCTGAGTTGACACTCAGCCAAACGTGTAAAAAAAAAAGACAACATTTATGAGGCACCATAACCATGCGATGAAAGTGCAACGATTATCTCCATTGTATAACTGATGAATCCAAGGCACAGAGAAGTTAAAAGGTTACCAAGCTAGTGAGTGGCAGTGTTATTTGAAATGATACAGTCTGACTTAGGAGCACATATTCTTATTACTCTGCCACACTGCCTCTGTCTGTTTCAATTCCACTCTCTGAAAGTAGCAAAGCCCTTTTATATCAGTGTGCTTTGCTTATGAATATGGCTCAGGAGTCATATGGCCTTGGGTTTTAGTTCCAACTCTTTAATGATTATTACGTGTGATCTTGGAAAGCCTTATTTATCCTCTCTGAGCTTTCATATCCCCATAAAATGGGGATAATACTAGCTCCTTTCTGTAGGTAGATAGTGGCTGCCTTGTCTCCATGGCTCACCTTGGAAGTGCTTTGCTATTCAGAGGACAGTCCCCATACCTGCTAATAGCTGCTTACTTCAAGCACCAGCATCTCTCTGCTGGAAGACTTTCTCTGCACTGCTGGAAGTGCTGGAGATGATGCCCCCAGGTTCGACCTCCCAACAGTGAGGATGGGAGGGTGGATAAACATCTCAGCTTCTTCACCCCCCCTTCCCCCCAGGGGGACATCACTGAGTATGCCCCACACATCTCTCTAAGGGTCCTGAGTTATACTGAGTTCCAGATACCTGCAGTGGTAACCAGATTTTTATAGCATCCTTTATTAGCTTTCCTTTTTTTCCCAGTCTTTCACTATGTTCCTGCCCTAACTTCTCAAACAGATGACTCCTTTTCTCCTTTGGGGGGGACTCAAAGTCACTAACTCTTATTAGGGTGCTTGCGAGAATTCAATGAAATGATGTGTAAATAGTGCATGTCTGGTATGTAGTAAATACCCAAATAATTGTCAGTTATGTTCTTTATTATGATTATATCAATGTATGAAAATCTGACTTAATAGGAAAGCTGTAATAGTCTTGACTCCATTTGTTTTTTGATGTTTGACTGCTGACAACATTTAGGCTTCATTCATCCTTCTCCATATGCCCCACATCTGGGCAAACTGATAAGAAAGCCTAGGTAATTCCATGGACTTTGTTGCTGGCAGGATGTTTAAGCCCACACATGGAAACCCTCACGTGGGCCCCGCATTTAACTACCATAAAGACCCCACATCAGTCTTCTTTCCCTGCTCTCAAGGCATGTAGACCTCCTTGGGAGCCTTCCCTACTCCTCATGTTGCAATTAGTAAACCTCTTCATCCCCTCTTGGTATGTGTGTAGTGTCATGAGTCTTGACATTCGAACCACATCTTGGGTGAAGGTCCGTCCTGTTTCTAGGGAGTGGTCACAATAGAAGCAAATCTAGTCTTTACCACAAAATGCACCATTAGCATCCCCTAAGATAACAGAAGCATCTGGGAGTTTAAAAAATTGGTGTTATTTATTTAAGAAAGGGTCTGTGAGGCAGTGGTGACGGTCCAGGGCAGGGGTCTGAAACTCAAGGGCAGATATTGAAGGGATGAGTCATGAAGGGCTGCTGAAGGTTGAGGCATCGACCCAGAGAGAGTGAGCTCACCTTTCCCTTCTCACCAGCAAGAAAAAAAAGATCTGGGATTTCTACACAGCTTTTGCTTAAAGGAAAGCATACCTTTTTGAACTTTTCAGACACATTGGACAGTGGCATGGACTGGGATTTTAATGAGGAGAATTAGTATTCCAGTGCACCATATGCATAAAAACTTGCAGGGAAAAATTTTTATTTGGGGCTTAGGCCAATGAATAGGCTAAGGAATAGAGATGCTCAAAAATTTAACAAAACGTAAGTGTTCTAAATCCATATTCTGTTGTTTGTAGAAAAAGGGTCTTCATTTTGGTTTTCATGATTTCAGAATAGGCTGCCCAAATCCAGGGCATTGAATCAGAATTATATAACTCATCTCCTAGCTTCTGCAGTCCTCTATTTATAGCACTCAAGTGTTGGCATATATGTGAAAATTTAAAGGGAAGTCTGCTTGCCTCATCATCTTGTGATCTTTAACTTTTACCTTTAACGAACATTTCCTCATGATAACCTCTTAATGGACAATAAGGGAGAATTCTTTTCAAGATGGTAAAATTTTGATTTTAGTCTATAGATTTGTTGTAACTAATGAAAAATTCTGCTTAGTATAAACATTTAAATGTGAATGATGTTAACCGTCAAGAATACTGTGCAACTAGTTGCTGGAAACAACTTTATACAGATTTATAGATTTAGTATACATATTTATGTACATTTAAAAGATGAGTGAAATTAGAATGTATACATAGATTTTTTATTTCAAAAGTTTCTGTAAAACCAAAGCACTCATTCATTCAAAGATTACAAAGAGATTGTGCATGAGACACAGGTGACATAGTTTAGGCTCATTGTTAAATTACAGTCATAAAGAAAGCAGTGTTTTGCAAAGGAAAAAGAATCCCAAGATGTTCAAATTCTAATGTCCCTGCTGTAATTGACAATGCTCACTGGTTAGGTGAAATTAGAGTAAAAGTCTTTTTAGTGGAAAGAAAATGGGCATAGATTGAAATAAAAGTGACAGAACTCCATTCCCTTCCGTGACGATGGATGTCAGTGTGGCACCCATGTTCCCTCAGTACACACCCACCTCATACATGCCTGTGGCTTCCTGTGGCAAAGCCTGCAGATCTCAGCCTGAGGGATTTCTCTCACCCTAGGAGTATTGGCCTGTGCTTGTGGGTGGAGTTGGTGGATAAATATTCCAGCCTCCTTGCTTCTTACATAGGAGACATACGAGTTGCGCTCTATGCTGACTCCCAGAAATCCTCCGTAGGATTGAGCTCCAGGCGCCCACAGCAGTCACCTGCTCATTCATTCACCCTTTGTGGGAGGGCTTTTGCCCCTTGTTCACTGTCACATCTCCCTTCATCATGCTCCTGAGATCACCTTCCATTCAAACCCTTGTCTTGGGGTCTCCTTCTGGGGGAAACCAACCTAACACACCTTCCGGGAATGAACTTGTTTGGTGCCCATTTCTTGCATCTATCCTTTTTTTTCTCTTTCTCCCTCCACCCCTCCCTCCCTCATATATTTAATACCAGGTGTGTACACACACATTGGTAGATGTTAGGAAGGTTCCAGTCAAGTGGACCCTAGCGAGAGAGACACATGTTATAGTAGATACTGGGTTTAGCCTCTGTGAATTGAGCTGTACACAAAGAATGAAAAGTAAGAGGGAGAAGTAATTACTTAAATGGCCAGGGTTGTTATTCCACTCACTAAATGTAGACCCCAGCCAGAATGTGAGGTGGGGATAGGAAACGGGGGTTTTCTCAGTGCTCCTCTCATGGGATATCTTCTGATGTTGAGGATGATTCTGGCAGTTAAGATTCAGCATCGTTCTATTTTTCATGCAATGTGGTCTTTAAAAGCAAGCCAACCACTTTATGAGGTGCTTAACCAAAGGCACAGTGATTTCTTCCAACGCTGGAGGAAAAACTAGCTGTGATGGACTCATTGAGAAGATGTATGTCCATCTGTATCATGGGACCTTTTTAAGGGGTTTTGAAAGATAATTTTTCCTTTCATAATCTTTGCTCCGGGCTCTGACTTTTCAACCTGATTCTCGTAAGATATGACTCTACTCTCATTGCAATGTAATGTGGTAAATTCTTTCAGGAAAGGAAGGGCTGGGGCATTGTGGGGATGCAGAGACAGATAGGACCAGTGCCGGTTAGACTGGGGAAGATTTCTCAGAGCAGGTAATGTTTGAGCTGGGTCTTAACACATAAGTGAATGTTTGCTTACTGCTTGGCAGAAGAATATAAGCACAGCTCTTAAACTTCTACCAGCTTTATCTTCCCTAATCCCTATACACAGATCTTGGCGGCTTTTACTTTAGTCAACAATATAGGCTATCTGTACTGTGTCTGCTTTTGGGAAGATTAGACTGAGATTCATGCCCTCTGAGATTTATTTGAGACAGCTGATGCTTGGACAACACAAGTTAGTGGAACATCTTCCTGCCAGTTCGTTTTGTCTTCAAAAGATGCTGTTAGGAAGGTCAACAGGCAAGTTGAGGTTACCTGAGAAGCTCAAGACATACATGAGCCTATTAGGAAAATGAGGAGGGTCCTGGAGAGATGCTGGGAGGGCCCCCAGACTGTGATGTGGGTCTGATCCTTGTGAAGGAGAGATGTGGGATGGAAGGAAGCCTCTCAAAGTGCAGTGCAGTTCTAAGGATGTTTGACAAAGCTGATGAGCTGACCTGTCAGAGGACAACCCAGTCTCCAGGACAACCATGCCTTCCCTGCCTTAGTCCCCAGTCACTGGTGGGAAGCAGCCTGTGGGAAGTGCGGTCTCTGTGAGAACACGGTGATGGATTTCAGAGCACAACACCGGGGTTTGTCCGTCATGTGCCTCCCCACGGTCAGGAATCTGAGAGGCTCATGTTCACGGCCACAACAATAGTATTTCCCTAAATGTGGGATACATACCACGAAGAGTACTTGAGATGATTTTAGGTAGAGCATTGAATTGTTTAGTCTTAAAATGATTCTCTTTATAATTCTCTTTAATTCTGGTTAGTGAAGGAGAAAGACTCAGGTTGACGCTATCATTTTGTAATTCTCCCTTTATCCACAGGCAAGCCTCAGGCTTATAAACTTTAGCAAGTTATACTCTCCAGATAAAATGGAATAATTTTATTCATTGTTCCATTTTCGTATGTAGTTATCGTTATGAGGGTTTTCAGTTTATATTTACGGCTAATGGTACTACTGTTCAATTTACACTATTCGAATCAATTTTTTCTTTTAAAATATATCTAAATAAGTAAATAAATGGAAATCAATTTAAAGAAAATAGTAAGTAACTAAAGTATTGTCTCAGCTTTTCATGAAAAATGCCTTCACGGCCTCACCATTTTAAGTTATGCTTTTTTTCTTCTCAATGGGTTCACTGAAAGGACTCTCCAGTTTTACAGTGTTTCGGTGATTTTGTGGGGTAGGAGATGTTGTTCACTCTGCTTCTCATCCTTTAAACAAATCCCCAGAGGACAAATCCAGCTTGAATTTAGTTCTATGGGGATAAAAAGTATTGTCTCTGAATGAAGGTATATACTTTTTCCTGTCAGAAAAAGACAAGTATACCTGTCATGATGCTCGCCTTACCTTCCAGAATCCTTAGGGCTGAATTTACTGCTTTTACGTTCTCATCTGTTCCAATCTGGCATACGAAAGCACACTCTCTTCCTAGTTCCTTCAGATGACTCTGTTATTTAAAAAGATCTTTAAGAATCCCTGGGTCGTACAGTTTTCCTAGGATATCCACATAGACTGGCTCAATCTACTTCTATCAGCCAGGATAAGCTAGGTTGTGCTGCAGTAATAAACCACCCCAATTTTAGTGGCTTATAAACAACAAAGGTTGATTTCTTCCTTATGTTCTATGTCTATTTCGAGTTTGCTGGGGGGCTCTTCTCCTCACTGTGAGAGCTGGCTGACAGAGCCTTTACACCTGCATGGTTGTTGATCGCCATGGCAGAGGAACATAAGAACATGGTGGTTTATTCGCTTTCTTCAAAATGTGTCCCCATGAAAGTGACATATTCCACTTCCGTTCATATTCCATAGGCTAAAGCCCATCTTAGGACTATGCTGAACTTGAAGGAGGCAGCGGCACACAACTTCACCATTTTCCTGAAAGGAGAGGCACTGAAACATTGGTGAATAGCCTTAAATATTACCACACTGTCACACTTCATAATGTAGATCTACTAACACCTCTTTTGTATCTCTAAGGCTTCCTGAGTCAGCCTTTGCTCCGGTCTGTTTGTCTGACAGGACCTATTTTTAGCTGTTATGCTTCCTTCCTGTGATTGTCATCTAATCTTGCTGGTGCTGATTCAACCCATATTGGACAACCTCTGTTGTCCTTTATCCCCCGATGCACCCTTAAAACAATACTTTTGTTTGTAGCAGAATTCTGTTGTTCGTTTGGGGTACAGTGAAGGGAAATTACAACAGCATAGAAAACAACCTCAAATTGTTGATAATATCCTCCAGGTAGTTTGTTATTTTATTGACTGACTTGTATCCCTGGTGCCTAGAGCAGAGCATGGCAACAGAGTAAAGGCTCGATAATTATTTGGTGAATGAAAGCTTTTCAATATACGTCATCATGGATTCTAGACATTTTTAGGTCCTTTACTGCCACATGGAATTTCCTGCAGCCTGACATCCTCTGAAGGCCTAGTATATTTCTCAGGCTCTTCTTCCTTTTATATCATATCTTTTCTTTTCTCTGTTAGACTCCTCACCTCACAGCCTCTAGAATTGCCAGCAAAGGGCCACCATTTTCCTTTTTTTTCTTATATGAAAGTATTTAGCACTTGCTATATTTAACTCTTGACTTCCATACTATGATCTAAAAATCCTCAGTTTCATGCTCAAAGGACCCTATTGAGGAGGTTTCAATAGGGTTAAAAAAGGGGGACTTCTTTAGGATAAATAATTATGTAACAGCCCTTGAAAGCTGAAGAGATTGCAGTCAGTGCTTATTTTCAATAATACTTACTGTCTTTCTACTAAAGTATATTTTCATTTGAATCCTTTGTGTCAAGATGTTTTTTCAGAGCAGGTGCATTTATCAATAAATAGTTTATTCCTTTTTATTGTTCAGTGATATTCCGTTGTATAGATAATACCACATTTTGTTTATCCATTCACCAGTTGATGTGCATTTGGGTTGTTTTCATTTTTTTTACTATAATAAATAATATAGCCATGTTTTCATTTTTTCCTCAGAATGGAATTACTGGATTGTATGATAAGTGTATATATTTTAAACATTTTGAGAAACTGCAGATCTGTTTTCCAAAGTGACTGTATCATTTTACATTTGTACCAGCGACATCTGAGGGCTCCAGGTATTCTGCATTCTCCCCACCTCGTGGTATTATCAGTCATTTTAATTTTAGCTGTTTTGGTAGATTTAAAGGGGTATCTCATGATTTTAATTTGCATTTTTCTAATGACCAATGATGTTACATATCTTTTCATGTATTTGTTGGTCATTTGTGTGTGTGTGTGTGTGTGTATTTTATGAAGGCTCTGCTCAAATATTTCACCTTTTAAATTATTTTTAAATTTTTTTTAGATTATTTTTTTATTGGAGTATAGTTGATTTACAGTGTTGTGTTAGTTTCAGGTGTACAGCAAAGTGAATCAGTTATACATATACATACATCCACTCTTTTTTAGATTCTGTTCCCACATAGGTCATTACAGAATATTGAATAGAGTTCCCTGTGCTATACAGTAGGTTCTTATTATTTATCTATCTTATATATAGTAGTGGGTATATGTCAGTCCCAATCTCCCAATTTAATCCTCCCCCCCTTCCCCCTTGGTAACCATAAGTTTCTTTTCTACATCTGTGACTCAGTTTTCCTTTTTGTAAATAGGGTCATGTGTGCCATTTTTTTAGATTCCACATATAAGCAATATCATATGATATTTGTCTTTCTTTGTCTGACTTACTTCACTCGGTATCACAAACTCTAAGTCTATCCATGTTACTGCAAATGGCATTATTTCATTCTTTCTTATGGCTGAGTAATATTCCATTGTATATATGTACCATTATTCTTTATCCATTCCTCCATGTATGGACATCTAGGTTGCTTCCATATCCTGGCTATTGTAAATAGTGCTTCAGTGAACATGGGGGTGCATGTATCCTTTTTAATTATGGTTTTCTCCAGATATGTGCCCAGGAGTGGGGTTGCTGGATCATATGGTAGCTCTATTTTTAGTTTTTTAAGGAATCTCCATACTGTTCTCCCTAGTCATAGCCATCATTAATATTACTCCTGTTTATAGAGAAAGAAACTGAGAGTAGAGGAGGTTAAGTGGTTTTTCCAATTGACAAAACTCCTAACTTGTGGAACTGGGACTTGTTAACTAGTCTAGGCTTTTTCTCTGAGAACCACAGTAATATTTTGAAGCTTGTCAAGAATCCACTCAGTAAAAGATCATCTAAGTTCAAGGCTGCATTATGACTTTCTTGGGCTATGGACACTTTGCTTTCATGGGTTCCTTTGACCATAGGAAAAAATAAATCCAGGTGAGATTCATTATGATACATGCATTACTACTATATTCACTTTTCCTTCCTATTTTAAAGGAAATTAAAATTAGAACATTTCCATGGATCTCTAAATATATCATGGACCCTAGGCACTGTACTCAGTGTGCCTAATGGTTAAATCAACCCTAAGTTAGAAAAAAACTGCTTCATACGGAGACAAACAATAAAAATAATGGATCCTACTATCCCGATGTTTGGTCTTGCAATTCAGAGAGTGTTCTAGTGAGGTCTTTAAGCTGCCCCCACAGAGCTGTACAAAATATGCTATAGTTGGCTTCTGAACCAAGTTAGATAAAACTGGGACATTGGCCAAATCCTATTCCTTCACTGTCTATGAGTGATGGATGGGATTATACAAATTGAAAAGATCATGATAAAGAAGTTAATATTTTAAAATGTAAAATACAACAGTTCTTCCATGTGAGATAATAAAATCTAAGATTTTTTTTTAATTAAAAAATTATTTATTTATTTTTTGGCTACGTTGGTTTTTGTTGCAGTGTGCAGGCTTCTCACTGAGGTGGCTGCTCTTGCTGCGGAGCACGGGCTCTAGGTACGCGGGCTTCAGTAGTTGTGGCACGTGGGCTCAGGAGTTGTGGCTCACGGGCTCTAGAGCACAGGCTCAGTAGTTGTGGCACACGGGCTTAGTTGCTCCACGGCACGTGGGATCACATGGCTTGAACCCGTATCCTCTGCATTGGCAGGCAGATTATTATTTTTTTTTCAATTTTTTATTTTTATTTTATTTATTTTTTTCTACAGCAGGTTCTTATTCGTTATCCATTTTATATATATGAGTGTATATATGTCAATCGCAATCTCCCAATTCATCACACCACCACCCCACCTGCCACTTTCCCCCTTTGGTGTCCATATGTTTGTTCTCTACATCTGTGTCTCTATTTCTGCCCTGCAAACCAGTTCATCTGTACCACTTTTCTAGATTCCACATATATGCATTAATATACGATATTTGTTTTTCTCTTTCTGACTTACTTCAATGTGTATGACAGTCTCTAGATCCATCCACATCTCTACAAATGACCCAATTTCGTCCCTTTTTATGGCTGAGTAATATTCCATTGTATGTTTGTAACACATCTTCTTTATCCATTCGTCTGTCAGTGGGCGTTTAGGTTGCTTCCATGACCTGGCTATTGTAAATAGGCCTGCAATGAACATTGGGGTGCATGTGTCTTTTTGAATTACGGTTTTCTCTGGATATATGCCCAGTAGTGGGATTGCTGGGTCATATGGTAATTCTGTTTTTAGTTTTTTAAGGAACCTCCATACTGTTCTCCATAGTGGCTGTATCAATTTATATTCCCACCAACAGTGCAAGTGGGTTCCCTTTTCTCCACACCCTCTCCAGCATTTGTTTGTAGATTTTCTGATGGTGCCCATTCTAACTGGTGTGAGGTGATACCTTATTGTAGTGAGCCACAGCCCCCCCACCCGCCTCTGCAGGAGACCCTCCATCACTAGCAGGTAGGTCTGGTTCAGTCTCCTATGGGGTCACTTCTCCTTCCCCTGGATCCCAATGTGCACATTACTTTGTGTGCCCTCCAAGAGTGGAGTCTCAGTTTCCTCCAGTCCTGTTGAAGTCCTGCAATCATATCTGGCTAGCCTTCAAAGTCTGATTCTCTAGGAATTCCTCCTCCCATTGCTGGACCCCCAGATTGGGAAGCCTGACATGGGACTCAGAACCTTTACTCTAGTGGATGGGCTTCTGTGGTGTAAGTGTTCTCCAGTTTGAGAGTCATCCACCCAGCAGTTGCGGGATTTGGTTTTATTGTGATTGTGCCCCTCCTACTGTCTCATTGTGGCTTTTCCTTTGTCTTTGGATGTGGGGTTTCTTTTTTGGTGAGTTCCAGTGTCTTCCTGTTGATGATTGTTCAGCAGTTAGTTGTGATTCCAGTGCTCTCACAAGAGAGAGTGAGCACACGTCCTTCTACTCTGCTGTCTTGAACCTATTTCACATTTTTTTTTAATGGTCTGTTTATTTTCTTATTATTGAGATATTTTTTATATATTCTTGATACAAGTGTTTTGCAAGATATATATTTTGCAAGTATTTTTCTATGATACTTTATTTCTTTTACTTTCTTGGAGTTTAATTTTCTCTTCTTTTACTAGCTTCTTAAGGTGAAAGTTTAGATCATTGATTTTAGACCTTTAGGTTTTTGATGTCATCATGTATGACCGTAAGTTTCCTTCTAATCTCTGCTTTAGCAACATTCTACAAATTTTAATATGTTGAGATTTCAAAGTTAATTTTGTTATGGACAATTTTTTGTGTGAGTTCAGTTTTTTTAAATGTATGGAGACTTTAAAAAAATAGGCTTTATTTTTTTAGAGCAGTTTTAGGTTTACAGAAAAATTAAGATAGTACAGAGAGTTCTCATATACCGTACACCAGTCTCCCCTATTATTAACATTGTACATTAGAATGGCATAATCATTACACTTAATGAGCAAATATTCATACATTATTTTAAACCAAAATGCATATTCTTTTCACCTCCCTTAGTTTTTAATCAATTTTTCTTTTTCTGTTCCAGGATTCCATCTAAGATATCACATTACATTTAGTCATCATGTCTCCTAGGCTCCTCCTCTTGATTGTGTTAGTTTCTTGGACTTTTAAAATTTTTATTGGCCTTGAAAATTTTGAGGGGTATTGGTGAAGCATTTTGTAGGATGTTCCTTTATTGGAATTTGTCATGTGTTTTCCTCATGATAAGACTGGAATTATGGGTTATTGGGAGAAAGAGGACAGTGATAAAGTGCAATTTTCACATGCTATCAAGAGTATGTAATGTGCACATGGTTTATGACTTGATATTGACCTTGATTACCTGGCTGAGGTAGTGTTTGTCTTCATTAAAAAGTTACTCTTTTCCCCCATTCCATACTGTACTCTTCGGAAGTAAGTCATTATATACAGCCCACATGTAAGGAATGGGAGCTGATTTTGCTGGATATAGAATTCTTGGTTAACCGATTTTTTTTCCCTTTTAACATTTCAGATATACCATTCCAGTATCTTCTGACTTCCATTATTTCTGCTGGGAAATTAGTAGTCAGTCTCATCTTTGTCCTTTTTGTAACATGTTTTTCTTTTGCTGCTTTCAAGAGTTTTTTGTGGGTTTTGGTGAGCTGTTTTTGTTAAGTAGGAAAATTGTTTAATTTCTTCCAGAATTTTGAGTTCTCGTCCACTAGGTAAGGAGTGATGATGATGAGAGTGAAAATGGCATAGACTCTAAGTCACATCTAGAAGTATCACTAAGACATAACATTCACTAAATGACGTTACATTCACTAAATGGCATTGTGGTTTAATTTGGTCACTTATTGAGGTAGTTGAGTTATTTAAACATCTAGCAGAAAAACAGATGAAATTGCTACTGGCAGTTCTGGGTTCCTATACCTCCAGGATCCATCCTTTCTTCCTCCACTTCCTGAGTAATTCTGTTAGTATTTTTCAGAAGCTTGTTTGAAGTTTTATTTCAGTGTCTGCTTTTTGGGCTCTTCTTACAAGCTGTTATAACCTTGACATCTCTAGAAGGCATCACCATCAGGTAAAAACTATTCTGTGGGGAAAAAGTCTTTCTTATTTTGATGAAACAGTTCTGAGAATAACCTGGTTGCTAATTCAAACCCATTGTTGTGATTTTCTTGTTGTATACTACACTGTTGTCTGTAGATCCCTTCATCCCTAAAGACATCATGAACAGCATTTTGTTTTGATGGAAATAGAATTGGATTGCAAGAGAATTCTGTTAGTATTCAATCTCTGATGTCAGTTAAGGTATAAAAAAATTCATATTGATTGAGCACTTGTCATCTGTCAGGTGTCATGGTAGACACTTTACGTTTTGTTTTTCTTTTTTTTTTTTTTTTTTTGCGGTACGTGGGCCTCTCACTGCTGCGGCCTCTCCCGTTGCGGAGCACAGGCTCCGGACGCGCAGGTTCAGCGGCCATGGCTCACGGGCCCCGCCGCTCCACGGCATGTGGGATCTTCCCAGACCGGGGCACGAACTTGTGTCCCCTGCATCGGCAGGCGGACTCTCAACCACTGCGCCACCAGGGAAGCCCTTGTTTCTTTTTTAATCCTTATAACAACCCTGTAAGATATGTATTAATATGCCCATTTTACCCTTGATACTATTCTCAAAGAACTTAATTCCCCCCCCCTTTTTTTCCCTATGCATCTGATTCTAGCCTCTTAATTAAGGGTATGTCTGGCAATGCAGAGAGTTACCTTATGATTGGAACCCTAAGTGTCAATTATTCCTCTGACCACAGTTTTGATCAGTATGACCACATGACCTAATTTGAGCACATGAGAATTAGACCCAGGGCTTTTGTCCTAATTATTGGAGGAAGAGAAATTTTATTTTCCTGCTGGATTTGAACATGGGAGAATACAGCCCTGTGGCTGCTGGCAGTCATCTTGCTGCCACACAAATCCCACCTGAATAAGGAAACCTGACTGAGAGCACAGGGAAGTGGGAAGTGTAAGGTCTGGGTGAAATTGTTTACCTCTTGGATTACCCATACCTGAAGCCAGGTATATCTCTACTTTTTAGTTACATGAGCCAAAAAATTATTCTTTTGCTTAAGTCAGTATGAGTAGATTTTCTGCCTCTTGCAAATGAAATAACCCTGACTGATATAACCTTTTTTCTCTTTCCTTCATTGAGCAAATCTGTGCAAAGCCTTCTTTAGAAAGGGAATTAGACTGAGATAAAAGCAATACTCTTTGATGTTTTGATCCTGCAGTTTGGGGACTAAGTGTCCTTGGACTAGTCCTGTCTTTTTTCTAGGCTTTGATTTTCTCTTTTAAGTAATAAATTTATTTCTCTATGCATGGATTAAACTATATTTCTAATGGTCCCTCTTGGTCTAAAATTATTTGGTTCTAGGAAGTCCTTATTTCAAACTAAAATGTTAGTGACTCTAAGATTTAATAGAAGTTACGATCTTAAGTTTTGAAATCAAACACATGTACATTTGAAACCTGGTTCTGCCACTTACTAGTTACATAAACAAAAGTAAGTTTCCTGACCTGTTTTAATATTCCTCATTATAAAGGGGGTATCATTCATGGGGTGGTTGCAAGGATTAAATTAAATAATGTATATGTAATCACATAGTGTAAGAACTCAATAAATGATTATTATTATTTATTACTCCTTCCAAATGACATCCTTATCTTAAAATAGCATTTCCCAAGATGTGTTTGGTGGAAAACAGTCCTGCAAATGCTCTCACAAAAGGATTTTGTAGTCAAATATGTTTAGGAAATGCTTATGCTCTGCCTTCCTCTGTTTTCAAGGCACATCAACACATTAAAAGCTCTAGAAAGTTCTTCAATAAATAAATCTGCTTAAATTTGTTGATCCAGCATCCCAAACATATTTGACTGTACACTTTTTTCTTTCACAGGTGTATACCTATTATCATGTATTAACAAGAAAAGAGTTGAAACCTTTCAGGTGTGATTTCAGGCATCTATCAATGGGTAGAAGCAGTGGAAAGGAGAATTTGGGGGGATTCCAGGCATTCCCGAATGTGAGTTCTTTTTAACTCCTTACTGGAAAATAAGGCTTTATCCAAAAACTTTAGCCTGCTTCAGAAGTTGATAAACTTCTGTGAGCCTGCCACCTGTTTTTTATAAATAAAGCTTTATTAGAACATAATCATGTTCATCCATTTATGCATTATCTATAGCTGCTTCAGTATTACAAGGGCAGAGTTGAGTAGTTGTGACAGAGACTGAATGGCCTGCAGAGTCTAAAATGTTTACTATCTGGCCCTTAAAAACCATTTATGTTAGCTCTGGCTTGATGGCAAGATTACATCTGTAAGAACTCTGATTAGGTTTTTAATCCATTTTAGTAAATTCTTGTTGTTTCTAGTTCATAAGGTGAGATGCTATGTCTTTATATAAATAATCCTAACTATAGAAAAGATACCGGAAGAACCCAGCAACTCTTTTACTCAAAGGGAACAGAAGAAGAGGGAAACTGTCTGAAAAGACAGGAATTTATAGCTTGCAGGAACTTTATTTCCCTTCAGCTGTGGGGGCCTTAACTCTGAACACAGAGTAGTTCTCTGAGGAATTGCACAGTTGCACAATTTTCTTATGAAATTGTCCAATGTTATCTTCATGTAGCACTAAGTTGTATTTTAGAATAATGATATCATTTGAGATATTGCTATATCTTTTGTTATGTTTGGTAAGTTGCACAGTAATTGTTGTTGAATTACTTTTGGAGTAGCAGTGCCACTGAGGGGGAGAATCAAGAAGTTTCTTTACTGAAATGGTTAAGAAGAGCCTACTTTAGGTCCTGTGGGTTTGGATTCATGGCTGGTACCACATCAGTAGCTATCAGGGAAATGAATGGACTTCTGAGAAGAGGCACCCAACTTCCGAATTTGTATCATATCATAAGCAGCTTGTATAAATATCTGACTAAGATTTCTCTTTTCCAATTTTTAGAGGATGGAAAGAAACTGTGCCTTATCATATAAACTAGGAATGCTTGGTCTCATAGGAGATTTACTTTATGGTTGCAGAAATTAATTTTGAGCTCTGAGTTTTAAGAATCTCTGTCTATCCACTCATTCAACAATTCACTTGGAACTGATTCCATACCATATGTTGAGTATGTAGAGGGGTGAGCAGATTAGATAACATCCTTGCCCTCAAGGAGATCAAAAGTTTAATGGGAGATACATACAACAAAAAAGTACTGAGATAACTGTATAACTGTCAGCTGTGATGTATGCTCTGCAGTGGTAGGTAACAAGAGGGATCATTAGCTAGATAGGGTGGTCCAGGATATCATATCTGAGCACTTCTCCTGAACGCTGAAAGATGTCATGGAACCAGGACTACCTGGAGAACAGAAAGACATTCCAGGTAGTGGGAGCAGCATGAGGAGAAGACTTTATTAAATATGGTGGTTACGTTTTAGAAAAAAGATGTCAGATCCTAGATATTGAAATTGGTATATTCTTTTTTTTAAATTAATTAATTTATTTTTGGCTGCATTGGGTCTTCGTTGCTGCGCGTGGGCTTTCTGTAGTTGTAGTGAGGGGGCTACTCTTCATTGTGGTGCACGGGCTTCTCGTTGCGGTGGCTTCTCTTGTGCAGCACAGGCTCTAGGTGTGCGGGCTTCAGTAGTTGTGGCACACGGGCTCAGTAGTTGTGGCATGCAGGCTATAGAGCACAGGCTCAGTAGTTGTGGTTCACGAGCTTAGTTGCTCCACGGCATGTGGGATCTTCCTGGACCAGGGCTTGAACCCGTGTCCCTTGCATTGGCAGGCGGATTCTTAACCACTGCACCACCAGGGAAGCCCTCTTGGTATATTCTTGAATTAGTTTATTTTCAAGTAACTTCACTGTTCTTGGCCTCAACCTTACCATCTCTTATATAGCAATAGTAGCTTCAACATGAGTGCTTTATAGAAAACCATGGGAGACCTTGCTAATAGTTTGTTCAGAATTAATGGGAAAAAAATAGCTTCTATGTTAATGTCGTCTCATTTGTTAAAATCTCAGATAACGATGCCAGGCTGAATCTCAGTGGTCACTCAAGCATCCTCATATTTGTATAGGGGTAGAGTGTGACAGAATATGAATTAGAATTCCATTCCATGTTTTTTGTAATTTGAGTCAAATACACCAAATCTGAGATGATATTACTTCTAAATTGCTGACTGGAAGAAAAATTCCCAGTGCTATTTATGTAATTTATTGTGAGTTAAAAAATGAAAAGAAAGTAAAATAAAATAAAATTCTTTATTAAGCAATTTGCCCCAAACTATACTAAGTAAGTCTCTATGGATAAAAATACTCATAAATAGTCATGTTTTATCAAAGTCAAATACAGGGCAAACACTCTTGTTCATGGACTAATAAACCTGAGTTATTAAATAAAATCTGTGTTGTACTCTTTAACTTAAGATTCCATCCATTAATAAAAGTTAAATAAAAATGTAAAGATGGAATATTGTTTAAAGAAGAAATAATCACCAGTACTTCCAGTTGAATCCAGCTCAGTGAAATGCAAATTTTATAAATTCCAATCCATCAAATAGAAATTTTACTATAAAAGGTTTTCATGGAAATAATAGCTGTCAACTATCAATTAATGCACACGGTCCCATTTTCCTTAAGTACGGTATTGAACTTTAATGAAAGGTTACTTATTCTATCAAATTGCTTTATACTTCATAAGACTAAACTTAACCAAAAATTAACATCGGTATTCCATGAAGAGAGCATGCAAACAAAATTCACCTAAATGACAGGGGAGCCTAAATGTTTTTGTTGCACACCGAGAAATATGCTTCCAACACACATTTTAAAAATGCAAAGAATTCATTTTTTAAACCAATGCTAACAGAAAATTTAACCCGTTCTCAACTGCGTGTCTCTTCTGGATTTTTTTGCCTCCTTACTTTGAGCCACATAAGACACAGGAGCATTGTTTTTGTGTATGTCAATAGGGGGGAAAAAAACCCAAAACTCAGCTGCGGCCAGTGTGGGATGTGCTAGCAAGGCAAGGGATTTGAACCCAATATACTTGGGTTCAAATTCTAGCTCTGTCATTCACAAGCTGTGTAATCCTGATCTAGCTGTTCAGTCCTGAACTTAAAATTCTTCATCTGTAAAGTGAGAACAGTAGACGTTTCTTTGAAGATTGCGCTGAATATTAAGGAGAAAAGTGTACAGACAGTTTGGAACGCAGCAAGTGTCTAATAAATGGTAGCTGTACTTACTATTTCAGAACTGGCACAAGGTTAGGTAAGGGTGTCAATATCCTAATGTAGAAAGTCACTGCCCTCCCAAGTTAGAGGTGCCCCTAGGTAGGAAGGTCTTAATGGATTTTTGCAGTTTTGCAAAACAACACATTCAGATCTCCAGAAGTGACAACATACTTGTGATATAATGAAGAGTGACTGATAATAATGCTAATGACCCAGGCATGGCTCTATGGCCTTTGAAAACTGCCTAAACACCTGATGAAAATTTCTCTTAGAAAAACTGTGTGCAAAGACCTGTATGCAGAAAATTGTAAGACACTGATGAAAGAAATTAAAGATGATACAAATAGATGGAGAGATATACCACGTTCTTGGATTGGAAGAATCAACATTGTGAAAATGACTCTACTACCCAAAGCAATTTACAGATTCAGTGCAATCCCTATCAAACTACCACTGGCATTTTTCACAGAACTAGAACAAAAAAATTCACAATTTGTATGGAAACACAAAAGACCCCGAATAACCAAAGCAATCTTGAGAATGAAAAACGGAGCTGGAGGAATCAGACTCCCTGACTTCAGACTATAATACAAAGCTACAGTAATCAAGACAGTATGGTACTGGCACTAAAACAAAAAGATAGATCAATGCAACAGGATAGAAAGCCCAGAGATAAACCCACGCACATATAGTCACCTTATCTTTGATAAAGGAGGCAGGAATGTACAGTGGAGAAAAGACAGCCTCTTCAATAAGTGGTGCTGGGAAAACTGGACAGGTACATGTAAAAGTATGAGGTTAGAACACTCCCTAACACCATACACAAAAGTAAGCTCAAAATGGATTAAAGACCTAAATGTAAGGCCAGAAACTATCAAACTCCTAGAGGAAAACATAGGCAGAACACTCTATGACATAAATCACAGCAAGATCCTTTTTGACCCACCTCCTAGAGAAATGGAAATAAAAACAGAAATAAACAAATGGGACCTAATGAAACTTCAAAGCTTTTGCACAGCAAAGGAAACCATAAACAAGACCAAAAGACAACCCTCAGAATGGGAGAAAATATTTGCAAATGAAGCAACTGACAAAGGATTAATCTCCAAAATTTACAAGCAGCTCATGCAGCTCAATAAGCTCAAAAAACAAACAGCCCAATCCAAAAATGGGCAGAAGACCTAAATAGACATTTCTCCAAAGAAGATATACAGATTGCCAACAAACACATGAAAGAATGCTCAACATCATTAATCATTAGAGAAATGCAAATCAAAACTACAATGAGATATCATCTCACACTGGTCAGAATGGCCATCATCAAAAAATCTAGAAACAATAAATGCTGAAGAGGGTGTGGAGAAAAGGAAACCCTCTTGCACTGCTGGTGGGAATGTGAATTGGTACAGCCACTGTGGAGAACAGTATGGAGGTTCCTTAAAAAACTACAAATAGAACTACCATATGACCCAGCAATCCCACTACTGGGCATATACCCTGAGAAAACGATAATTCAAAAAGAGTCAGGTACCAAAATGTTCATTGCAGCTCTATTTACAGTAGCCAGGACATGGAAGCAACCTAAGTGTCCATCATCGGATGAATGGATAAAGAAGATGTGGCACATATATACAATGGAATATTACTCAGCCATAAAAAGAAATGAAATTGAGTTATTTGTAGTGAGGTGGATGGATTTAGAGTCTGTCATACAGAGTGAAGTAAGTCAGAAAGAGAAAGACAAATACCGTATGCTAACACATATATATGGAATCCAAGAAAAAAAAAGCATGTTATGAAGAACCTAGGGGTAAGACGGGAATAAAGACACAGACCTACTAGAGAATGGACTTGAGGATATGGGGAGGGGGAAGGGTAAGCTGGTACAAAGTGAGAGAGTGGCATGGACATATATACACTACCAAACGTAAAATAGATAGCTAGTGGGAAGCAGCCGCATAGCACAGGGAGATCAGTTCGGTGCTTTGTGACCACCTACAGGGGTGGGAATAGGGAGGGTGGGAGGGAGATGCAAGAGGGAGGAGATATGTGGATATATGTATACGTATAGGTGATTCACTTTGTTATAAAGCAGAAACTGACATACCATTGTAAAGCAATTATACTGTAATAAAGATGTTTAAAAAAACCCCAAAAAACCATGTGCATATCAGTATGGAATGGCACTGAGTGATGCTAACTAAATAAACAATAAAGTAGAATCAGGAGATGTGGTTTCTTTTCCCAGCTCTAATGTTAACTGAATGCATGTCCTTGGACAGTTCTCCCTTCTAGACATCAGTTTCCCCTCCTGTTAGGTAAGCAATGGGCAGGTGTGCGTGGAAAAGTATAAATAACAAGGAGAGGTGGGGCTCTGGCTAAACGGCAAGCGTGTGTGTCCCACGCAGGGACAGCCTCCTCTCAGCTCCAGCTGACTGTTGCCTTGTGAGAACCTGGACCCAGTATTGCTAGATCTGCAAGAAAAGTCAGAAATTCAGACTTGGCAAATAATTAAAAATGATTATTTAAAAACCCTGTGCTGGTCAAGGAAAACACATTTACAGGAGGATTTCATGCTTTTGGGCTGCCCATTTATAACTCTAGGGTGGATGTTTTCTGAAAGCTCTGTCCAGGTCTGCAGATTTCTAATTTTAAGAAAGTTTCCTTTTTGTTGGGTTCTCTACACTATAATCCTGAAAAAATGACTTACAAAACCCAAATAGATTTTGGCATGAACTAAGCTTAAATTGACTGCCTTCTATCACGAATTAATATTAACCAGAGCTTGTCAGATACTAAATATTTGTTTTAGGAATACACACAGCCTCGGCTTTCATCTGGGTTAAGTTCTAATCTTTGGCCTGTCAGTTCCAGGATATAGCACTGGATAAATCATGCTCTCTTGAACAGATAGATGCCAGGGTGGTTGTATACAAATGGAACAATGTGTCAATGAACACCCGAGTTTGGGTTACATCTACTATAAACATCGACATTCTTTTGCAATGAGCCCATTTGCTGCTTAAGCACTTAAACCTTTGGAAGGTTTGATGCTTCTGTGCTCAATCAGGTTCTAATGATTTCAGATGTTTGCAATTAATGAACCATTAGATTAATTAGTGGAGTACCATTAGAAGGGTTTCAGAATTGGGTCAGAACCACAGACAAACTATTACCTGGCAGTCACCAGAGGCAAAATGGTGAGAAGTTGAACTAATGATTTTATTCACTACTCCTATCCCTCCCTGCATATACACTTTTCTTCTTGGTAAAAGATTAGCCCTGACCGGTGTCTAAGTTCGGCAAAACAGAAAGGGAGGAGAGGGTTGAAAAAAAAAGAAAGAAAAATGATCGTTTCATATACCTCCAGTTAAGAGTTGATCTTCTGAAGACTGAGATTTTCAGTGGTACCAAATTGACACCATTTCTCAGTGTTTGTCTGAATCTCTCGCTCTCTCTGGGCTTTTTTCCTAAGCTCCTATGTTTTATTAATTATGTAACACATCGGCCATCTTAGAAAAATGATTAATGGGACTTCAGAAACATGGAAATAAATAAGCCAAGCTTCAATATATGATTATGTAAGCTTGATATAAACCCCAGGGTAGCCATCTTTTAAGAAGTGTGCCTAAGGAGTTGAACACAGCCTGTCGCTACAGTACTTAAAGCCTGGCAGCACCATGAGTTATCACCTGGTGGTGGATGGCGCTTTAGATGAATTTGTAATTTAAAAAGTTAAATTAACCCTGAAATATATTATTTGTCTGTTTCCCACTCAGGAAAGAGATCTTCACATAAACAGATTCTTACTGGCTGGTGTGAAGAGTCATTCCAAGGTAAGCTAAGCTCAGATACGTGCTAAATTGATGGTGGCTGTTATTTTTTTATAGCAAAGAAAGTCAGTTTTTGGAAAAGGACACCACCACTGCAAAAACGTATTTTCAAAGAAAATGCTGTTGCTTTCTTCATAGTTTGTGTGGTTACCTGATACTTTGTCATGCGTTTATTTGCCTATTTGTTCATTTTGGGTCTCCCCACTAGAATATAAACTCCATGAGGTCAGGGTGTTGGTTATTTAGTTCAGGGCTCTATCTCACTGACTATAAGAATTCTGATTCACAGCAGATACTCAATAAATATTTGTTGAGTGAATGCTGAAATAAGTATTTGTTGTCAAGAGAAAATGACTTTGGAATTTGTGTGGTCCTGGAAGAATATTGATTGGCCCAGGCAGTGATATTACTGCTTTGTGGGCAGGCTCATTTATTCGTTTATTGAAACAATCTTTATTGAGGACCTACTATATCCTAGACCCTGTTCTAAACACTGCAGATATGGCAGTTCACAGTGCACAGTTCCTCCTCCTTATGGACCTTACCTTCTCATGGGGAAAACAGAAATCAAACATGTAATTACACAAGGGGTATATTTCATGAAAAGTTGGGTAATAATTTTGAAGAAAAAAATACAGGAGCCATGAGAACATGTTGAAATGGAAGCCTAGTCTAGCTTGGAAAGAAAATCTACCCTAGGGAAGTAATATTTAACCTGAGACTTTAAGGATAAATAGGACTTGGAGAGTGTTCGGAGCAGAGGGAAAGCATGAGTAAAGGTCCTGAGGTGGGAGCAGCTTCACTTTTGAAATGTAGCAAGCAAATCAGTGTGGCTGTAGTAGAGAGAGAAAGGAGGAGAGGGCAGAGCATGGAAAGAAAGCAAGCTTGTGTGAAATGACTGTGCCTGTGAAAGCCATACTGAAGGATTCTGCCTTTGTCCTGAAAGCAGTGTCATTGAAGTGTTCCAAGTAAGGTAGTAAAGTGATCAAATTTTAATTTCAAAAAAGTTATTCAAGTAAATTAGAAATAAAATTATTTTTAAATGGTAAGAAGAATCCATTTTTAGTTTTCCTTGGGTTCTCTTACAAGAGGGAAATAACTGATACTTTTAAAGTAAAGTAATAAAGAGCTAATGGTTGGGGGCAAAAAGACCTTATCTCCAATTATCCATGTATTAATTCAGTTCTACTCCAGAAACATCTTCATCTGAGCCTACTTCTGAAAGTGAGACAAACTTCAGAGATTTAATGAGATTTATTGGTTTTGTTCTGAATTAAATAAGGAATTGCTAAGGTGGTAGGTGTTCAAAATGTTTTCCCCCTTTGCTAAACTTGCATAGATACTGTTAATTCATGAAATTATCTGATCAATTGTTCTTTAATTTGTACAACAAATATATTAGAAGAACCTCGTATATGTCATGCCTTAGTTGCCAGGGCTAGAAATGAACGTAAAAATATTCTCTGTGAGCCATGTAAATGGTGTTCAACAAGTGTTTGACAAATGGCTGAATGATAAATAGGGTGCTTCCAATCAGGAATGGAAACAGATAATCCAATGTGGCCCTTGTTATAAGATATATAAGAAAAAGAAAGTGCTCTGGGAGAAACCAATCTTACATGAGCATAAAAAGAATAGGAGGATATCAGGGAAGGCGCCAGTGAGCAGATAACATTTAATTTGGCTTTGGAAAAATCAATAGGAGTTCCTAAGCAAAGAACATAGCAAAAACAATAGCCAACAGGCAGAATTGCCTAAATCTTAGTCATTTTGTGGTTTAACCTCTCATATACCACATTCTTAATTTTTGCCATGACCTTTTCCTTTCTATACTCTTGTTTATTTTAAAATTTTTATTTTTTCTAGCCATTATCTATTTTTATCACAATCACAGATTAAGGTTGGAATATGAGTGGTGGGAAAGTACCTTTACCTCCTTGGTTAAATATATTCCTAGGTATTCTTTTTGATTCAATGGTAAAAGGGATTGTTTTCTTGATTTCTCTTTCTGATACTTCATTGTTAGGGTATAGAAATGCAATGTAGTTATATATATTAATTTTGTATCTTGCAACTTTACTGAATTCATTTATTAGTTCTAATAGTTTTTGGTGGAGTCTTTAGAGTTTTCTTTATATGGTGTCATGTCATCTGCAAGTAATGACAGTTTTACTTCTTCCCTTCCAATTTGGATGCCTTTTATTTCTTTTTCTTCTCTGATTGCTATGGTTAGGACTTCCAATACTATGTTGAATAAAAGTGGTGAGAGCAGCCATCCTTGTCTTGTTCTTGATCTTGATCTTAGGGGAACAAGCTTTCAACTTTTCACTGTTGAGTATGATGCTAGCTGTGGGTTTGTCATAAATGGACTTTATTATGTAGAGGTATATTACCTCTATACTAACTTTGTTAAGAGTTTTTATCATGAATGGATGTTGAATTTTGTTAAATGCTTTTTCTGCATCTATTGAGATGATCGTGTGATTTTTATCCTTTGTTTTGTTAGTTTTGTGTATCACATTGATTGATTTACAGATATTGAGCTATCCTTGTATCCCTGGAATAAATCCCACTTGATTGTAGTGTATGATCCTTTTAATGTATTGTTTAATTTGGTTTGCTAATATTTTGTTGAGGATTATACTCGTGTTTAATATTTTTTATTTAAATAGACTTAAAAGTTTACTCTTATCCTAGGTAATAAGAGCTATAAAAGCATGGTTCAATGTATTGATTTCAGTTTTCCTTAATACATATTTGAAGAAATAAACATGCTAAAGATTGCTTATCCTATGTCCATTTTCCCCATTCCCTTTTTCTAACAGAACCCCAATGTGTTGGGTTATCCATCCACCTTTCTTTCATGCAATAACATGCCACATTCTCAGTTCAGGAAGATAGAACCTAATTAGTCTAGTTATCACTTTTCATTCTGCTCTTCTATGATGGGTTCAGGGGCAGTCATATGTCCCAGTTCTGGCCAATGAGAGGTAATAGAGGTCTGCAAGGGGATTTTGGGGAAAGATTTTCTTATTCTGAAGAAGACATCTGAAGAGGATATTTCTGCAACTCTGGAGCTGCATAAACTCATCTTGTGACCATCAAAGAAGCCAGCCTGCAGGTAAGGCTCACATGTTAAGTGGCAGAGTGGACACATGGAAAGAATCTTGATGTTGATGAATCATATAACCGCTCTCTTAACCAGCTGAGAGTTGCTCTAGTTCTGGATCTCTTACTGTATAAGAGAATAGTAAACGTCTAGATAGTAAATATTTTAGACTTTATAGACCAAAGGCAGTGATCAGGGATATTATATAAGTATGTATATAACAAGAGACAAAACAAATTTCTACCAATTACTTATTGATGAAATTCAAAATATAAAAATAATAGAGTATAATTTTTTATAGTAGAGATTTACGAAGGAGAAGAATGGATTTGTGTGTGTGTGTGTGTGTGTGTATGTATGTGTGTGTGCGTGTGCTCTCTGTCACCAAGTGGTTTGCAAATATTTATCTGTAAAAACCATTCCATGCAAAGTCATGCAAAGGTTCAGATTTGACTGGTGGGCTATAGCTTGCCAACCCCTGTTTTAAGGCAATTTTTCTTTAACAATTTGTATTGGTTGAAAATTATTCACAAATAATCTCTACTATTCATAGCCAAGGGCATTCTAATTGACACACATTAAACTTCAGAATAAAAATTTCTCTATGAATCACCCCAGACCAACTTACGTTCACCATGGGATGATTAACCAACTTTAGGAAATAGTAGTTTACATTCATTAAACACTTATTATGTGCCCAGTATTGGATTCTAAATATTTTACATGTATGAATGAATTTAATCCTTACAAAAACCCATCAGGTAGGCATTATTATCATTGCCATTATTATCATTGCCATTTTGTATATGAGAAAATTATGTCACCGAGCAGTTAAATAGTTCTGCTAAAGGGAGGTGGTTAGTAATGTTAGTAATTCTCTGCCATTGTGATATTCACTATGGTCTTTCATCCCAAAATATGTGCAAATGAACCATTTACATAAACTTGCTTCTGATTCGAACTTCCCAAACTAACTGGCACATCTCAGGGAAGTCAGATATGGAAACAGATGATGTAGCTTAAAAAAAAATTATCATTACATTTCTTTATGGTTAAAGAGCATCTGGAGCAATTTAAGAAGTTAGAAAGGGAATAAGATGTTTTACAACATAATGTGCCCCAGGATTGCCATACAAGTGGGAAACGTGTTAGTTGAATAATGGCTCCATGCCTTCCTTTTTTGATATGCCTTATGCAGATTTTGAGAACATTACTGTAGTGAGGTTAGGTCTTTATTTATTTAGTTTTGAAGAATTTTCTTTAATTCTAGCATTCCAGGGAATAATGTAGCACTCCAAATAATAATTCATACTAAAAATGGAAAAAATGGAGAAATTGTACCCTGCACGGGGTAGAGAACAAAGAATAAAAATGTGAATCGTTAAAAAGCAAAAAACAAAGACTGTAAATAAACCCCTATAATTATGTATCACAAAAGGAAAGCCACTCCAAATGGTTCAGCAGCCTCATCACCAGCCTCACTAATAATCATTGCAATCTAGTCTCTCCCTTAAGATAACGAGCAGCACACACTGAAAAAAACAGTGTAAACATGAACAACAGTTTCTCATCTAAAAACAAAACAAAATTCAATGGCTCACCTTAAGGTTTGCTACTGAGCCCTAGTGCAGAGAATTTTAATTTACAATCTGTCCCTTCCTTTAAAAGGTCAACCAAGGGGGAGATACTACAGAATTATGAAGGTTGCCTTACTAACTAGACAATACATTTCTCCCTGACCTCCCCCAGTGGTGGTCCCATCTGAAATGAACGCAGAGAATTAATGCTTCAATAATTAACCAAATTTAAAGACAATAATTAGTAAACAATTTTGTCACCCTTAAAACTGTAGTGCTGCCATTAACATTTCTATAGTTCTCCAATTACATTATAAATCAAAAGTAATACAAAAAGACAGTGTAATAATGAGAATGCAAAGCCTGCATCAAAAATTCAGATGTCAGCTTCTCCCTCTCTCTGTCATCCTTCTGTTAATTTATTTTATTTTCTCAAGCAATGTAGCCACAAACGCATCATCATAATAAATGCCCCTTTTACCTCAGAAAATGATACTTATTAATAGAGCCAAGAAACAATATAGAATATAGGGTTTATTATTTTTTCTTCTCCACGCCTGCCCTTTCTTCTCTAGAATTTCTTTTGAAAGACAAAAAAGTAAAAATCCTCGTGAACAGGGAAGAAAGGACTGAAGAAACATTATGCAAAACAGATGTAAAACAGTCTATAATGTTGTGTGTTATTATTGATACTTTATTTCTGTCTTTTTTTTGCTTGTCAAGGTAATCAATAGAGTTCCTCTCCAGACTCATCTTTATGTTTCCTCTCAATTATTGTTCCACAAAAAATTGGATCATCTCAAACATACCTAGTAGGATAGAAGGAAAGATAAGTCAGTTTTTTTTGTTTTATGTTTAAGATGATATTTTATCTGTTGGAGTGGATTAAATTGCTGTACTTTTTTTAAAATTGATATATTAGACATTATTATATTTATTTATTTATTTTGGGCTGTGTTGGGTCTTCGTTTCTGTGCGAGGGCTGTGTTGGGTCTTCGTTTCTGTGCGAGGGCTTTCTCTAGTTATGGCAAGCAGGGGCCACTGTTCATCGTGGTGCGTGGGCCTCTCACTGTCGCGGCCTCTCTTGTTGTGGAGCACAGGCTTCAGATGCGCAGGCTCAGTAGTTGTGGCTCACGGGCCTAGTTGCTCCACGGCATGTGGGATCTTTCCAGACCAGGGCTCGAACCCGTGTCCCCTGCATTAGCAGGCAGATTCTCAACCACTGCACCACACCAGGGAAGCCCCATAAATTGCTGTACTTTTTGAGCACATTCTATTTTCCTGCTCCTTCAAGAAGTCATTTGCGGCTCTGCTTCTTGGATAATGTAGCCTATTTTATCAAAAAAAGAGTAGCTCTCAGTTTTGTTGCATATACATGGGCTTCTGGAGTGCTTGTGTGTTTGAATATCATACATTCACTTCAAGGGCTCCCTTTGACTTTCTGCATTGGGCAGAGCAAACTCATTCAAATGTCCCATCCCCAGCTACCGAAATGCTTATGCGAGGATGTCATTTAGGCATGGGTAAGGTCGATCATGAAGGTTTTAAAGTCTGCTTCAATTTTTCAGGAATGTTTTGCATTCCAGTCACATATACCCCAGTATAAGAGGTCTTAGCCATTTGTAACTTGTCACCTGGTGGATTTCCAAAAATGAAACTAGAACATTCTTTAATACCATACACAAAAATAAACTCGAAATGAATTAAAGACCTAAATGTAAGACTGGATACTATAAAACTCTTAGAGGAAAACATAGGCAGAACACTCTTTGACATAAATTGCAGCAGTATCTTTTTTGATCCGTCTCCCAGAGTAATGGAAAAAAAAAAAACAAAAATAAACAAATGGGACCTAATTAAACTCAAAAGCTTTTGCACAGCAAAGGAAACCACAAAATTAAAAGACAGCCCACAGAATGGGAGAAAATATTTGCGAATGATGCAACTGAGAAGGGACTAGTCTCCAAAATCATGTGGCTCAATATCCAAAAAACAAACAACCCAGTCAAAAAATGGGCAGAAGAAGAAGACATACAGATGGCCAAGAGAGCACATGAAAAGCTGCTCAACATTGCTAACTATCAGAGAAATGCAAATCAAAACTACAATGAGGTATCACCTCACACCTGTCAGAACGGCCATCATCAAAACATCTATAAACAATCCTGGAGAGGGTGTGGAGAAAAGGGAATGCTCCTACGCTATTGGTGGGAATACAGCCACTGTGGAGAACAGTGTGGAGGTTCCTTAAAAAACTAAAAATAGAATTATCATATGATCCTGCAATCCCACTCCTGGGCATATGTCTGGAGAAAAACATGGTTCTAAAGGATACGTGCACCCCAATGTTCATTGCAGCACTGTTTACAATAGCCAAGACATGGAAGCAACCGAAATGTCCATCGACAGACGAATGGATAAAGAAGACGTGGTACATACATACAATGGAATATTACTCAGCCGTTAAACAGAATGAAATAATGCCATTTACAGCAACATGGATGGACCTGGAGATTATCATATGAAGTGAAGTAAGTCAGACAGAGAACAAATATGATATCAGTTATATGCAGAATGTAAAAAAAACTGATAAAAATGAACTTATTTAGGGGGCTTCCCTGGTGGTGCAGTGGTTGAGAGTCCGCCTGCCGATGCAGGGGACATGGGTCCGTGCCCCGGTCTGGGAAGCCGGGCCATGGCCGCTGAGCCTGCGCGTCTGGAGCCTGTGCTCGGCAATGGGAGAGGCCACAACAGTGAGAGGCCCACATGTACCACAAAAAAAAAAAAGAAAAAAAAAGAACTTATTTACAAAATGGAAATAGACTCACAGACTTAGAGAATGAACTTACGGTTACCAGGGGGAAGGGTGGGGGGGAGGAATAGATTGGGAGTTTGGGATTGACATGTACACGCTACTATATTTAAAATAGATAACCAACAAGGGCCTACTATAAAAAAATAAACAAAAAATAAAAATACAGAGGTGTAAAGCTGATGGCAGAGTAGCCCCTCTTTTCCCAAGGTTTCTGAAACATCTGTGAGAGAGGCGCAGAATTCACTGCCACATAGTTTAGATTTCCTGATAGGAATTCATTGTTTTGTGTGCCAGCCTGCATGCTGGCAGCAGTGTGGTTCCTGGGAGAAACCTGGCATTTGTGTTTTTAAGTCCACACTGGAGCACAGGACAGATCCCACTCAGAAGATTAGTGCACTTAGAGAAGCAGATGGGCTGTGTTTTACGAAAACTCCAAGTACATACATTCTAACTTGAATAAACCATACGCGTGTGGAAGGGGAGTGATTATGTTATAAATGGATTGTTCACTTTTAGGGCGTTTACACAGAAGCATTCTTTTAGCTAGGCAAATTTTAACACATATGAAAGAGGATTTGATTTTGAAATCACTTGAACAGAATCTGTTGTAAGTACAGTTGACTCTTGAACAACATGGGTTTGAACTGCCTGGAGCCACTTAAATGAGAATTATTTTTTCCAATAAATGCTATAGTATACATGATCCGAGGTTGATTGAATCCATGGATGTGGAACCACAGATACAGAGGGCCAACTATAGGATCTGAGTGTCTGGATTTTGGTATCTGTGACAGGTCCTGTAACCAATCCCTTGTGGATACCCAGACACAGCTATACTTCAAATACACCACTTGGGGTGGGAGTACTGATTGGTCACAAATATTCTGTCTGTGACAAAAATGGAAATTAAAATTTAATGTTTTTATCTTTCCATCTAGTTTCTACCTAATGCCCTAATTATCTTAAAACAATGATGAAAGTTGTAATCAGAAATTCATCCAAATCAATTGTTCTAGTTTGGTTTTGTGACTTCATTTAAAAGTTGAGCCAAGTCTAATTACAAGGGTTGAAAACATTGCTTCTTGATCTTTCCATGCATCTCTTCTGTTCATCCATACACACCTGAGCAGAGTTATTCTAAGCACATTGAATCTATGTATTCTCTCTGAGCCTCAGTTTATTATAGTAAGGGTCAGGAAAAAAATTATAAAAGAAATATTAAAAAAAAAGAAAAGAAGGGAAAAGCAAAAACTTCCACTTATTAAGAAACCCCTTTTAGCCAGTGGGGCTCTGAACGAATCCAGGGGCATCAATAGTTCCTGAACTGCAAAAATATTTCCTAGTCCTGAGAATTATAAAAACCTCTGAAGTTCAATATGAATCCCAAGTACACTGATAGGATTAGAAATATCATTTTTTAATAAAAATGCATAACAGAGTAGGACATAAAATGATGTATTTCTGTTTGAAACCATGAAAGGGCACCATATTTGTCTGGAAATGTGTATGTGAAATTTAAACAATCCCTGAAGACATGCATCTAGTTTTTTTTTTTTTTTTGAGTTTGTTCTCAATTGAAATTCCACTTTCAAGGTTCGTGCTGCCAGCTCCCAACTTCACACTCTCTCTTGCTCCTGTTTCCCTCAGTTTCCTCCTGCTGGTGACCCTTTTCAGTTGCGCCCCTTGACTTACGGTCATTTGTATGATTGCCCTGCTTCACTTTATGGCAGTTTATGTCATACTGGTCTTGTCATACATGACTACCACAAATTGAGGTAAAATGTCATAAAGCATTAGTGAGTCCCTGATTCTCAAGTTTCTTTAGAATAAGCCCTGACAGTTACCAACCATAGAAAAGCAGATTTGGACATTTGAAGGGTGCAGCATTTGTAAAACTAGTAATAACAATAAAAAATAAGAGTCACTACGTTTTACTGAACTTTCTGGGTCCCAATCACTATGTTACACTCATTTCATACATTAGCACATTCAGTTGTTCTTCTGTGTCTGTAGGTGACTGATTCCAAGACCCCTGTGGATACTAAAATCCACAGATGCTCAAGTCCCTTATATAAAATGGATTGTACATTTGGCCTGCTGGGTCTGCGGATGCTGCAACTGCGGATTCAACCAACTGCATTTTGGGATCCAGACGCAGATTTTGCAGCTATAGAGGACCAACTGTATAATTCTTGTTACTTCTCTATGTGGAAGAAACTATTATCACTCCTATTGTGCAGACTGGGAAACTGAGGCACGGAGAGGTTCAGCGCAGCCAGTAAGTGGTGGAACTTCAAAAAAATCCATACTCTTATTCCAGAGCCCATGTTCTTACCCATTATGTGTTCAGGTGCTACAGCTAACCCTGGATGCAGATGAGGGGTTGAGTTGATTGAAATGTGGAATTTCACGTTTGGTAGACAGTTTACACTCTCTATAAGCCCTTGTTACCTTCAGACCTCTCCCACTCTCCTCCCCTTCCCAGCTCACAAGCCCTTCCAACACGGTGTGACGAAGCCCTGCTGTACTACATGTATTTTCTGACCTTGCCACATATTTTAGCTCCCAAATATTTGCAGCACCATTATTTCCTTTCCAGCTCACCCAGCTCACTCCTGAACTTGTCCTTCAACATCTCAGCTTTGCCAGCACTTCTTAAGCCAGAAACCTGAAGAAGTGCCTTTGATTCCTCCTCTTCCCAGCTTGCAAGTCCTGTCTTTGCTACCTGGGAGACGCATCTCACACCCATCCGCACTTCTTTTTTCCACCTTTCACAAGCTGGGTACTGCAAGCTGCTATCACGTTTTTCCTGAACTGGTGGAGAACTAGTTTCCACGAACACTCCTAATGCCCTCTCCTCTGTGTTCTACGTGGGAGCAAAAGCATTCATAAAACACAAGCTGTGATTGTGGAGCTGTTAGCCCCACTTATCACTGTCATTGGCTTCCTTTTGTACTCCATCTGACTCCTGCCTCTCTCATGACCTTGTCTCATGCCCGGTCCCTGCCTCATGGGCCTCCCTCTGAACTAAGAGAATTCTTTCCTAACTTGGAAACTTCACACAGCTTTCCTCTCTGTCTTGGATTCCCAGCCCCTAACCCTTACCTGCCTTTGTCTTTATATGGTAAATCTGTTCTTCATTGTTTCCTCCTCAAATTCACCTTCCACCTGTCTTTAATTCTCTACCACAGCAACCGTTTCCTTCTGATCATATTGCTTAGTGATTTGTTTACTTATTGATGATCTGTCTCCTCATCTAGATTGTAAGCTTCATGAGGACAGGCCCACAGCAGTGTTCCTAGCATTTGGTCCAAGGTCTAGCACAATAGCATAATAAATATTTGTTAAGTGGATATACACAGTCTTATAGGAATGTCTTGATTCCTCAGCTGGGTTGTGAGGGCCGGAAGGACAGAAGTGTGTCTTCTCTTTCTGTTAAATATGTTATAGCATGAGCATTCATATCCTTGGCATAACATGGATGTTAATTTAATACATAGTGGTTGGCTGAATTATAACAACCCTTATAAAACCTTGGCTCACAGGATTAAGACAGTGTGTGGCGCTGGATTGGGATGGAAGGGGTATAAAACGTGGGGAATGGATCATAAAACAGCTAAGGACAGCAGTTTCTATGATCCGTTCAACTCACTAAAATAAGTATCTGAGCATTTGATTAAAGAAGAAAAAGGAACAGAGAGATTAAAGAAGAAAAAGGAAAAGAGAAGAAAAATAGGAACCAGGAGGAAAAATAGAATCAGTGTATTTTTTTCTTTCTTTCTCTCCCTCTTTTTTTTTTTTCCCCCCTCATGTGCCGTCTTTTCCAAAAATCTTTCTAGGTTTCTTCTGTCACATCCATAGTGAAGTGTAAATTTTAGTTTCCAATCTAGATGGCCATTTCCAGTGAATTTTAGCAAGGAACAAAATTTCATCTGAGACTGAAAATTTGGCATCCTTTTGCCTCTTCGTGCTGGGAACTATTTTTTGTCTTTGCAGAATGCAATGAGATATAAATCCTGTTGCTTTTATTTCTAAGTGGTACTACACCAAGCCGAAAATGGACTGGGAAAAAAGGAGCGCCTCCAAACTAGGGCCAGCCATCGCAATCCTGATTTATAGTACGTGCCGTATTACACGGGAGAACTCAAATCAGGGTCGTACAGAAATGGGAGGCTATTTTTAATTGTACTCACTTCCAATCCCCTTCCTCTCTTTGCAAATTTCTTTTCACCCTGGCACTCCTAGCTAACGAGATTGCCACCCACAGAAAAGCCTGCTACACCCAACAGCTAACATTTGATGTGACACCATTTGGAAGGCTGGCAATTCACAGAGCATATGGAGGACTTCAGATGGGGCTTGAGGAACATTTGGCTCGGGGTTTCTCATGGTGGGGAGCACTAACGGCCCATGGAACAGGCCAGTTCTTTACTGAGTGGGACCGTCCTGTGCATGGCAAGATGTTTAGCATTCCTGGAACCCTGGCATTACATGCCAATGGATGCCTCCAAGTCATGGTGACAAATAAAAGTACCCCCTCTTCCCTAAACACCACCCTCGGGCTACCCTGTCTGCTTCGGCCAAGAACCACCAAGAGGATTTTAAAACTTTCCCCAGCCATCTCAAGATGAAGGTTCACATTTGTGACCATGAAAAAAATCAAGAACCAATTCTTTGATATTCTTAAATTGTAGTAAGAGTAACAGTAATAATTATTATCTTTTAAGTGTTTATTATGCATTATGTACCTTCAAAGTATTTTGTACGCCTTTCCTCATTTGGTCCTCCATGAAGTAATTATCAGTGTTGCAGTGAGATCTATTTAATAGTAAGACCGAAATGTGTCCGAAGACCCACTCAGGGTTGCCCCTTGTGACCCTGATGACCAGACATCGCTGATACCACGGCTGGAGGAGTCTGTGTTGTCCCCTCCACGTCTGCTGCTTCTATTGCTTTACCTTTTCTTTCTCCTTATCCTTCTTTCTCTGCAATATTAAAACAAATTTTGTTCTTTTTCAATGGCTTCTTGCTCCTCTTCCCAAATAATTTAATGTATAAAAAATGAATAGAATTTTCTATTTTCTGGTTACAGCGTTAAATAATAATAGCTAGATGGATTATTGCCAAACTTAGAGGGTATAGTTTGGGATATTCAGACTTGTAGTGTCTGTAGAGTTGGTGAGAGTCACTGTGTGGTGGTGACGGAGATGTATGGTGATACTCCAGGGTAGCCAAAATAGGTTCAACCAGAGGCCTACGTGACTAGAGGAGAGATGGTTCACGTCAAGATGATGTGGTTAGGGTAACAAACAAAAACAAGTGCGCTCAGTGTGAGCTCCAGCCAGAAGTCACAAAGGCGGATGTTGGGAATCCAGGAGTTGATCCGATCTGTAATTGAGTTGCTTCTTTATGGGAAACTCCATGTGGCATCCTCGGGTGAGGTCAGCAGGAGTTTCTTTATTTTAATTTATTTTTTCTGTTCGGAGTTTCTTTATTTACTGATGTTTAATGACGTGTGCAAATGTGTACTGAGGGTTTGCTCTGTGCTGGGGGATGGGGCGGAAGGGTGAGTAAGCTATGACCCCAGCTCTCCAGGAGTTCACCCCCTGGTAGAGCAAACTGAAACATAGGTAGCATCACGCGCATTAAAAGAGAGCAAGAGTTCTCAGCATCAGCACTACTAACGTTTGTGGTGGGATAAGTTTTTGTTCAGTCAGGGCTGTCCTGTGCATTGTAGGACCTCCTGTGCCTCCTGAGACATAAAGTTTAGCTCTGTCTGATCCACTGTGGCTACCCACACCCTCAAGTCAAAGCAGTTTTTTTTTTTTTTTTTTTTTTTTTTTGCGGTATGCGGACCTCTCACTGTTGTGGCCTCTCCCACTGCGGAGCACAGGCTCCGGACGCGCAGGCTCAGCGGCCATGGCTCACGGGCCCAGCCGCTCCGCGGCATGTGGGATCCTCCCGGACCGGGGCATGAACCCGTGTCCCCTGCAACGGCAGGCGGAACCCCAACCACTGCGCCACCAGGGAAGCCCCAAAGCAGTTTCTTAAATAAAGGTAATTACGTCCCTAAGAATATTTCTGGTTTTGGCTGGTAGGATGTTAGAGTTTCAGAACCTGTATGTTTTGTACATATAACATGCTTTAAAAAATAAATATACTTTAAACAGTGCTATCAAATGATTGTATTGTGTTAGCATGTTTTCTAGTCAAGCTCTTGTAGCTACAAAACCAAGCGGTTACACTGAACTTGAATGAATGACTAAATGTGTACAGAGAGAAGGGAGTGAGAGGTGCCATGAGGTCAGGGAGGCCCAGAATTGACGGCTAAAAGGGTGGACAGTGCACAGTAGGTCCACAGAGGCTGAGAGTAGCTGAGGCATCACACTGCCAGGGCACAGGGTAGAGCATGGGGGTTGTCAGCTTCGGTAGGCACCACCTCGCAGAACCATCGCTGCACCCCAGGGCTCCTGCTGGATGCCATTGCACGTCCCTGGGTCTGGGTGTGAGGCAAGTCCTGTATCCCTTAGTTCCCTTTGTATTCTTTTTTCTATTTTAAAGATTTATTTATTTATTTTGGCTGCACTGGGTCTTAGTTGTGGCACGCAGGATCTTGGTTGCAGCATGCAGACTCTTAGTTGTGGCACGCACGCAGGACCTGGTTCCCTGACCAGGGATCAAATCTGGGCCCTCTGCATTGGGAGCCTGGAGTCTTAGCCACTGGACCACCAGGGAAGTCCCATCCCTTTGTCTTCTTACAGTAAGCCCTACCACCTGAGGTAACGTGAATGCAAGCCTATACCTCCCAACTAGGAAAATAAATACCTTGATGATGTCAGTTTGTATTATATAATTGTGTGGGCAGGGAGGAGGGAAAGAAGAAACTAGCTCACCTTTGGGCAGATCCTTGCTTTGTTGAGGTTGATGAAACATTTGAAAGTTAATCTGTTGAAGGAACTGGAATTCTCTGGGCAGATGCCAACCTGCAGCAGAGAAGTGGTCTAGAATTGTTGAGAAAATAAAATGGTTCAGAGGAAGAGGTTTGTTTCTATGTCAGTAAGTGGGTGTTTCATGGGCAGATAATCAAAATTTAGCCCAGACAATAAGAAAAGCATTTGAGCATTGAGAAGGACCCATTTTAGATATCATCTGCTCAGGGAAGACTGCTCTGACATCCTTCCTCCCCAAAGGAGACTGACTTTTGTCCCCTTCTGCCAAGATCCCCAGTCACCCTCTATATACGACTATCATCTTCATACTGCATCGGATTATAATGATCTGTTTACTTGTCTGTCTCAGCTGGGCTCTGGGATCCCCAGAGGCAGGGCCTGTGTCTAATTCATCTTTATATCCCCAGCCTCTAACCGATAGCGTCCCTATAATAGGTGATCAATAAATTTTTAAATGAGTGAATGAACAAATTCACTCCTAAGGCTCCCCCCATGTACATTTTTTAGGAGGCGAAAAGAATTCATTTTAACTTGAATATAGGTTTTCTTTCCCAAAGAACTTATTGGTAAAGGACAGCTGTGGATATCTTCTGAGAGAGAAAAATGATAGAACAGTCTTCCATGCTATATTTCAAACTTATGTCAACTTTTCTTTAAAAAAAAGTCCACCAGCACTTGTATCATTTTTCAAATTTCATGTCATCCTTTTTAAGATGCTACCCATACATCATTTTAGGCAGAGAGTATCCATCATGATTGAAGCTAAGTAATTTTCAAAGCTGTCAGGGAGTGGACACCAAAAAGGTCCCCATTTCATCTGAACAGAGTTATCCAGGGCTGGTGGTGAGGATCTTGCTGGGAAAGGAGAGATGGCATCCTGGGAGTGCCTCTTAAGTTGGTTTTAAATGGAACTAAGAAAAAAATTCATTCAGAAGTTAGACCTTAATTCTCTTCATAAAATGTCACACATACACCCATCAATCTCATAGTTAGGTAAGAGTTTATTTTCAGAGCAAGATTTTAGGTTAAAAAAAAAGTCTATTTTTCTAATCACTATGTTTTCCTTAAAAATATTTATATATATAGTTTTTTTCTAATTTTAGAAGTAAATCGTGTTTATTTACAAAATATAAAAAAGTGTAAGCAAGAAAATAAAATTCATGAACTATCTCAGCATACAGAGATACTCACTGTAAATATTTTTGTTGCAATTTTCTCTCAGGCAAGTGCACACACACACGATGTGTATATATACACTTATATGTATATATATATGTGTGTGTATATACTATAATTTTTTTTACAAATTTGGTGTTATATTCTCTATGAAGTTTTACATCCTGCTTTTCTCACTAAATTATATCTTAAACATTTTCCTGTGTCGTTAAATATTCTTTGAAAACATGATTTTTCAAGGCTACATTATATTTGATTTTATGGATATACCATAATTTATTTATCACTTGTTAGACATGCTGGTTGTCTTGGCTTTTTGCAATATGGTATTTTATTTATTGCATTTTCCCTGTCTTTCACCTTTTCTGTGTTTACCATCTGTATAATTCTCAAGAATCATAATCTTATCTTTTTATTAGAATGTCAAAGATAGGTAAATGGATTTTGTTTCTATAACTCACAAAGATTCAACCTACAGGAAGCTTTTTGGTTGTCTCTTAAATCAGTAAGAGCTATTATATATGTTCACTTTTATAATATAGATTAAATTCTGTCAATTAAATGAGTGTGCTTGTATTTCTTTCCTGTTTACCGATTTGTTGTGAGTTGATGTACAAGTCCTTGTTTTAGATCTGAAGAGCCTACAAATACATCCAGAATGGGTACCTAGAAGGTTTCTTTAAGGGAGAAAATAAAATGATGGCACAACTCTTGCTAGTTTAGAATCTTAGCTGTGCCATTTGCTTGCTTGGGTAACCTTGAGCATCTTGTTTTTTGGCCTGTAAGAGCCTCAACTTTTTTATCTATAAATTTGTGGGAGACAAAAGCATCTAAGACTTTACAAGTTAGATGTGAGGATTACGTGGGACAAAGTATATGAAGTATACTTATTGTGGGGTGCCAGACACAGGGGATACCTGCCCATCACAGAGAATGTTGTTATTATTTATCCTGGTTTCTAAGTTAAAGCAAGTTAAATGTTAGATGTTTCTTCTTGGGATAAGGATAGAGAAGTGGCAGAGGCCTTGCCTTATTTGTTTTCTTTTTTAAATTTTATTTAATTTTGGCTGAATGGGGTCTTCCTTGCTGCGTGTGGGCTTTCTCTAGTTGTGGTGAGCAGGGGCTACTCTTCGTTGCGGTGTGCGGGCTTCTCATTGCGGTGGCTTCTCTTGTTATGCAGCATGGGCTCTAGGTGCGCAGGCTTCAGTATTTGTGGCTCGCGGGCTCAGTAGTTGTGGCTTGTGGGCTCTAGAGTGCAGCCTCAGTAGTTGTGGCACACACGTTTAGTTGCTCCGCGGCATGTGGCATCTTCCCAGACCAGGGCTCAAACCTGTCTCCCCTGCATTGGCAGGCAGATTCTTAACCACTGTGCCACCAGGGAAGCCGCCTTGCCTTATTCGACCAGGCAGTCAGAAACAAATCCTTTTTGAGTAGTCTGGTGTCTGGCTTTTCTTTTTAATTTTTCACAGCTTTACTGAGGTATAATTTACATACCACCAAATTCACCTATTTAAATGTACAACTCATTGATTTTTCGTAAATTTATAGAGTTGTTCAATTATCATCACAATCCAAATGTTGAGTAGACTCTGAGATACAAGATAAAGGGATTCTTTCCCAACAAAAATGTAAGCAATTCCTTTGTTTAGTTAGAAGAGCTTAAATGGTCATGAGTTAGACCCTAGAAGGGTCACCCAGAATGTATGACCAGTCATCTATGATGAATACATGTACTGCAAGTTAAAAAGGGAATGAGGTAAGGCTGAGAATCTTTATAAAGAAATTATTTTGAATAATTTCTGACTTAAAGAAGAGAAGCAAGAATAGTATAGAGTATTCCCAGGTAAAGGTTACAGGGATTTCCCAAATATTCATATTTTACGACATTTTCTTTTTTCCTTTCATTCTCTCTCTTTTTCTTCCTATCTATCTATCTGTCTGTCTAATTTTTTCCAGGACTGTTTAATAGTAAATTGCAGACATGATACCCCTTTACCCCGAAATACTTTGGTGTGTATTTACTAAAAACACATTCTCTTATTCTCTTATAATTATCAAATTAGAAAACTAAAATGGATATAATGCTGCCACTTAATATACACATAGCCTTCTCAGATTTTTTCAGTTTTCTCAATAATTCCCTTTTTAGCCAAATAAAATCTAAAATTGTGTGTTCCTTTACAGTAAAATAAAATACAAGATTAAATATAAGGTTGATGTCTTGATAGGCTCAGTTTCCTCACTGTACCTGAAAAATGGACCAAAGGGCATGTCAGCTCTTGGTTATATTTACCAAATCACATGGAGCCCATTTTAAAACCTTTCATGGCCATACCAGATTTAAACCTACAACTCTTTCTGGTGGGCCAGGCAGAGAATTTCTTCTTGGTATTCTCAGAAGCTGGCACTATGCCTGAGCTATGGTTAATGTTTGGTATATGTTTGTTAAGCAACCAAACCTAGAAAGAAAGCAAATTTAAAAGTAGTTTCTGCATCACCTAAGAATAAAGGTACTTAAGCCTAATTCATCTGAGGACTGTTTTTTTTTAATTGAAAATTTGGGACTTAAGATGTATAAAAATGTCTTTCTGTTACTTGGGTGCCATAGGGCGAATTGTGATGTTATTAACTGTAATCATTACAATAATCTCCATAATCACAGCAGCTCCAACATACTGATGACAATGAAGTGATTTTTCTCTTTATCAGAACCATTCCTTCTACTGGAATCTGAAAATGATCTTTATATTTAAACTGAGGACACTTTTGAAAACTGCAGCTGCTAAGACAGATTTGAGTGTAAGGAGTTTGCAGGGAAGGTTATCTCAAGAAGCACTGGTAGGAGAGTAGCGAGATGAGATAGGAAAAGGCAGACGCAAATAAAGGGTGAATTATCTAACAAGTCACGATTGTGGGCTACTGGGGCTCAGCCCCATTGGACAACATAGAGATAGTGTGGAACAGAGTTCTGCAGAGTTATTCCAGCAGAGGGGCAATGGAACTGGGGTATTTATCCACCAAATCCCTTCAGTTATTGGTTGAGAGCTGCTCTCAAGAGGTTTAACTCCCCAGCATGTCCAGCCCCACCCCATGTGAGAGGCTAATAGGCTCTGGCTGCCTTCAAAAACCCTTTTTTCAAGGAGTCCCAGGTGCGTGTAGTTGGAATCTGTTGTGTGAGTGCACATGGGCGTGGTGCCTGCCTGGGGATATAGATGGACCGCTTTTTGCTTTGGTTCCATTTTTATGATTTGGAACCAGGTGTAAGGAAAGGAAAGAAACATTTTCAAAATTAAGTATTTGTTGTTTAAGAAAATATGATGAATTAAGAGTCAAGCTATTCTTTCTTTTTTTCATTTTTGAATGAAGTGGACAAGTAAAGATCCTTCTATGGCTAAGCCATTCCAGCTTCCAGTAGCAATGGGTATGAAGATAATTTCATCATGCCTAACTAGTACTGGGAAGAGTGAAGCTAACTCCAGTCGCTTGAGGGAAGGAGTAAATGAAATGCTGTTGACATTGACCCGGTCGCAAACTACATTCATTGATTATTTTAATTTTCTCTCTTCTGCACTCAAACACCCAGAGCAGTGGATTTCAAGGTAACTAAAAGGTTGTTTAGCACATTTTAAAAAGAGTCATGAATAAGTAGAACAAAAAGATCCCTATCAAATGAAAGGAAAGAATAGTTGAGCTGTTGTGTGTACTATTGCATGTAGGTGTACACGAATAATCATTTACTTCTGTATAGGTGTGTATGTTCATCAGAAGTGGTACATGTGTGTTCCAACAGAAGAGAAAAAGGAGAAAATTAGCAACTAGAACATTTAAATGAAAAGTGAGAAGTAACCTATCCTAGCTGATTCTAGCTTGTCTGAAATTTTAAAGCAATGATGCTATGTGGTAGGAGATAATTAAAACTTTAGGAGAGGATGATAAAACGAAAGTGTGAAAGTTTGTTTCTGTACTTTCAGCTTCTTAAATTTCCACTGGCTTTATCTGGGGAAAAAAAAATTCAACCTTTTTGGAAATTTAGACTTTATAAACAAAACCAAATGATTGAAAGATATTTTCAAGATGACTAGCTGAGTTTTCATGGAGAATATACCAAATCAGAAATAATAAACAGAGTTAAAAATTAATAAGGAAATGGTTTGTGTTGTGGAGATGGGTCTTTTCAAGAGAGAATAAATCTAACCAGATGCCACTTAAATATACTTTTCTGTTTTCACTGTCAGGGATTAATTTGTTGAAGGACTAAGCTTATAGTGTAAAAAGTAGTTATTGGAACACAAAAGTTTATGCTTCCGAAGAACAGTGGAGAAGAATTGGTTGGACTATTATTCTCATTCCTGAACTTTAAGAAGTAGGAGAAATGTCTAAATGAACCTCTAGCACTAAAGGATTCAGATTAGAAAAATGTGTGACAGGAGTTACAGTGAAAAATGTTAATGTACTTGTACCAGCATTAAGCACTTTCATCCCTCTATGAAAAGTGCAAACAAATTCCAAGAGTTCATCCCAGTTCTCTTTCGGCATCCATTTCTTAAATCCTCTAAACATTTTGGTGAGGTGGAGACAACATATTTTAAAATGTGGGGCTTTCTCCATCCCCACAAGTAAGATAAGCCTTGTTTGACTTTCCCGTAAATTCACCAGACTTAGGGCTGCTAAATCTCAAAATTCCATGTTGCCTTTGACTTGAGCACGTGTCCCGTGCAGGAGAAAGTGACTAGAGTGAGGAATGCTGGAGATTTGGCATGAGCACCAGCACGTGCTGGTGACCTCAGAATATAACGGGGGAAGGGCTGGAGGATGTGCAGTTTCCTGTCTGTCCCAGAGTTCACAGAAACTTAGCAGATAAAATTGCAGACCACTCTTCTCTAACCATGCCTGGATCTCCATGGAACCCAGCCTCAGCATTTATTGTGTACTCTGTGTCAAGCTTGGGCTTGCACATTTTATTTTTGCCAGTGATTCCTTGATTTTTAAATTATTATTATTTCATACACTATTAGAACAAAAACCATGTATGTACTAACTTGGACTGTCACGTAAGATCCTTAAACACACACACACAAACACACACATACACTCACACATCCCTACCATCCAACATCACTATAATTTCATTTAGAAGTCTTTTTACCATAGTGAAAAAGTAGGAAAAAATAGCTCATTTAAAAAGCCATTCTGAAAAAACAAACTTCTGGCAAGAATGTGAGAAAAAAAATCCATTCCACAAATGCACCATCCTAATACAAGATGTAAATAGTAGGGAACTGTATAGCATGGGGAGAGAGGAATGAGAGAATTCTTCATATTCGCCAATCAATCTTTCTGTCAACCTAAAACTGGCCTAAAAAATAAAGCCTATTAATTAAAAAAATTCTGTAAAATTGTGCAGCTGCTATGAAAAAACAGTTTGGCAGGTCTTCAAAGTGTTGAAAATAGAATTACCATATGACCCAGCAGTTCCACTCCTGGGTATATACAAAAAAGTTGGACACAGGTCTTCAAACGAATACTTGTTTGCAAATGTTCATTCCTGCATTATTCACAATAACCAAAAGGCAGAAAACACCCAAATGTCTATTGACAGATGAATGGATAAACAAAATGTGTGATATACATGCAATGGCATATTATTCAGCCATAAAAAGAATGAAGGACTGATACATGCTACATTATGGTTGAACCTTGAAATTATGCTAACATACAGAGTCACATATTATGTGATTCTGTTGATATGAAATACCCAGAATAGGCAAATCCATAGAGACAAAGTAGATTAGTGGTTTTCAGGGCCTGGGAGAGGGAGGAACGGGGGGTGACTTGCTGATGGGTACTGGGTTTCCTTTGAGGATGATGAAAATGTTTCAGAATAGATAGAAGTGATGGTTGCTTAATTCTGTGAATGTACTAAATGCCCCTAAATTGTACACTTTAAAATGGTTAATTTTATGTTATGTGAAGGTTATATCAAAAAAAATAGAGAGGCAGTCTACAAAACAGTTGACCAGTATTCATGCGTATTGTCCAAGTCATCAATAACAAGGAAGGTCTGGGACGCTGTCACAGCCAAGAAGATCCTAAGGAGACATTATAACTAACAATAATATGGTATCTTAGACAGGATTCTGGAACACAAAGAGTGCATTAGGTAAAAAATAAGGAAATTTGAATTAAGTGTAGACTTCAGTTTATAATAATGTATCAATATTTGTTCATTAATTATAACAAGTGTAACATAACAAATGCAACATGTAAATAAGGGAAAACTGGATGCAGGGTATATGGGAATTTTCTGTAATGTGTCAATTTTACTGTAAATCTAAACTATTTTAAAATATAGAAAGTTTATAAAGGGGTGATGGCAAGTGCCTTTTGCACTCTGCCCCTCCCCACTTTTCCTCCCTGTTTTGTAAACTCAAGGCCTGGAGGAGGTGCAGTCGAGGACAAATATCAGGGTAGTGGTGGGGGAGCAGAGGGAGCTGCCAGATCAGCCCCGAACCGCCTGTCTCCACACTTGTTATTAACATAAGGATGAGAAAATAAAATAAACATCTAAACAGGGCCGCTTTTAAATTTTGTTTAATTAAAGACTCATTGTTATCAAATGTATTATTTTCCTATGTTTGTCATAACAAAGTACCACAAACTGGATGGCTTAAAACAATAGAAATTTATTGTCTTACAGTTCTGGAGCCCAGAGTGAAATCAAGGTGACAGGGCCATACTCCTTCTGAAGCTCTGGATAGAATCCTTCCTTGTCGCTTCCATTGATCCTTGGCTTATAGCCGCATCACTCCAGCCTCTGCCTCAGCCTCACGTGGTGTTTCTCTTCCTGCCTCTATCTTCAGGTGGCTTTTTCCTCTTCTTATGACACCATCTTGGATTAGGGCCCATCCTAATGATGTCATCTTAACTTGGTTACATCTGCAAGGATCTCGTTTCTGAATAAGGTCACATTCATAGATACCAGTGGTTAGGACTTCAACATACACCTTTTTTTTGTTGTGGGGGGGGAGGTCCGGGGGGGACATTACAACCCATAACACAGTATTTTTCTCAATCTTTGATGGACCCATGAAAACATTTTCAGAGACCATCATAGGCCTATAGACTGGCATTTAGGATGAATGACATGTGTGTGTTGTTTTTTTAATCTTCACATCTTTATGAGGTAGGACCCTAGTCATGCTCCCTGACCTTCTCTCCCATTTTTCAGCTGATGAAATTGAGGCATAGCAAATTTTAGTCAGTTTTTCTTAGGAAATGATGGATCCAGAATTTAAACCTAAACTATGTTAACATTTTTTGCTCTTTCCACTAATAACACTATGCTTCATCAGATTGTTCCCAGGCTAGACGAGTTTTTAATGAATCAGATCAGGAAGCTGCAAGATAACGGGTTGCTGGAGGTGATTTCCTGGAACATTCTCACACCCTCTGTATTAGTTTAGTCTTTCCCTCTTCTGTGTTTCCTGCCACTATCCTCCCTGAACTGAAGCCTTGCCTCACTGCCTGGTCTGCAAGCCTCGCTCCCTCCACCATTCTGGCTTTCGAGTTTGATTTAATGATATCTACTTGTCTAAATGATAAAATCGTGAAAGCTTTTACCAAGTAAGTTTATCATAGAAATGTAACTATTACATGCATTGTGCAAAACGGTTTTTTTTTTTAAAATCCAGTCAAATACACTGGAGTCACTAATTTGAATATTAAGTACAAGGTTCTGTTTAAAAATCTACAAGACGAATAACAAATCATAATTCTGGCAAGGCAAAGGCATTCTTCCAAGCCATCGTTTTTATAATCCATTGACGATGCTACTGTAGTAGCTTGTTGAGGGCTGCTTGAATCTAGCGCATGTGCCATTACCTTTCTGGGGGATATATTTCCTGCATTCTCGCATTACAAGCAGCTCCTGATGACGAAATGGATTGGGTAACAGTTCCTCTGAAGTATGTTTTTTGGAATTCAGAATGTAAGCATGTCTGTGTGAAGTGCCTACTGTGTGCCTACCCTGTGCTTGGAAATAAAGCAGCAAAAAAAAGCAGACAGGCCCTTGCTTTCAGCGAGCTTAAATTGGAGGGATATGGTTGATTGAATTACTGCTTTCCGCTCTGCACGCCTTTCTCATATCCGGGCCCTCCCACCCAGACAGAATGTACTTTCCCTTTCATTGGCCATGAGGCTGGTCATGTGGCTTGTTTTTGGCCAATGGGATGTGAGCAGATGCTGCCTGCTTGAGTTTGAAAAGCTGGGCTTCCTTGTGTTTTCTCCTCTTTCTCTGTGAGGAGAGCTTCCTTGGGGGTAGCTGCTGCCCTTTCACCCTGGAATTCACATATGAGCCCCTCCCACCAGTTGCTCCAAGGACCTGTAGCATGATTACAGCCACCCAGTCAGCCTACAGAAGCCTGGGAAAATATATCTTTGTTTCCAAAGTCACTGAGTTTTGAGGTTGCACAGAATTTTTATGACAATAGTTAAATGATGGTGGGAGGGGGAACTCCTGAACTACATTAGTAGTCCCCCAAATATCTCTAATTACCATGGCATGGTATGGGACATGGAGAAGCTGATTTGATGAGTACCCTGCTCGTTTCCACTCAGCAGTCAGCCTTGTAGCCCCTGCCCCAGAGTTCTCCCACACACTTGTGCAGCTCTCCCCCGGGAAGCCTTCTCATGCAAGAGGCCCTCTGAAATGGTGGGGCATTAATGCCCCTGAAAACAGCTTCTCAGCCAATGATGGATGTGAGTTGGAGGATAAATACTCCAGCTTCCTTGCTCCTGGAGCAGTGAAAGAGAATAAATCCGAGGCGCTGCTCTACCCTGTCTTGCAGTTCCCCAGCAGGATTGATCCCCAGTCGTCCTCAGCGTTAGCACGCTAGATAATACACTGTTACAGCTGCCTCCCTGTCCTTGTCCTAAGTCCTTGCCCCACTACCAGTGCTTCCTGGGTGCACATCCCAAATAAGTTACTTGCACTTATATCTCTGTCTTAGGGCTTGCTTTTGGGAGAACCCAACCCCAGACAGACACCACATTAGATACTGATTGTATATTTCCACTGGAAGTGACAGAAATCCCAACTTAAACTGGCTCAAGCAGGAAAAGAATTTATTGGCTCATGTAATTGACAGTCCAGGCTAACAGCTCTAGCTTCAGGCACCCTTGAATCTATTTCTTTAAACGAAGTTACCAGCACTTGATTTCTTTCTTTCCATCTCTCTGCTCTGCTTTCCTCTGCACTGACTTTTTTCTCAGGCAGGTGATCTTTCCAATAGTTTACATCATCTCAGGTTTAAGTCCAGTGGAAAAAGAGCGCATCTCCCTCTAGATAATGCAGGGAAAGTCCTGAGGCTAGATCTGATTGGCTCTGACTCAGTCATGTGCCCATCTTTGAACAAATCACTGGGCCCAGAGAGCTACATGGCTAGACTTGGATCCCAAGGCCAGGAGGGAAGCTGCAGCCAGTCACAAGGAGTGAAAGTGGGTGGCGATGGTTCTCCAAGGAAAACTCCTGCCCTTGAATCAGAAGAAGGGGGATCAATGCTGTACAGATTCACACCCATACCTTCTGACTCTTAATGCTTTTCTCTGAGAAAAAGTGCTATCTGCCAAGAAAATACAGTCACCTAGTTTCAGTTAATTTCAAGAAAAATATGTCATGCATATCTCTCTATTACTGGGTATGCTGAGATACAGAAAGGGAGTAAGAACAACAAGATAATTGTTTTACAAGGCATTAATCATCCCGTATTAAGTTTTGGTTTCTTTTTTCTAATAGGATTGTGTGAGATGACAGGAAAGCGCATGAGCAAAGATTCAAAGGATAGAAAAAAAGTCTAAGAGGACCATGTTTACTTGTTGAGGGGTGGGTGGAGCTGGGAGGGGCTGGAGTGGAGGCCCTTTCAGCCAGTTGATTTGGTGGTTTGGTTGAGTTTTCATATAACAGAAAACTTTAGAAGCTAAAATAGTCGTATTTCATTTCTGCCCTTAAAACAGTTAGTGTGCCACTTAACACGTCTTTATTTGCACGCTGTAGAAAACCAAAATGCAATTGCTTAACACACTTAGCACACTGTTTCTGTAAAGGGATAGAGAATAAATATTTTAGGCTTCATGGGCCAAGAGGCAAAATTGAGGCTATTGTGTGGGCGCTTATGCAACAAGAGAGAAAACAAATTGCCACAAAATTTTTTATTGAAGAGGTTGAAAATACAATAATAATAATTGAGTTTAAGGCTTTGTAATTCAGGTCTACTAATGAGAAAAATAGAATTCTTATTCTGAGGGGGATAACATTTTCCATAATAGGGATTCAAAGTTGGTGTTCACTGTCATCAAATTGATTTCAGTTGTTCACTTTTAAAAATCATTCTCAGCTCAGAGCCTGTGCAGAAGTTTGTAGGTGGCCTGACTTTGACCCACTGGCTGTAGTTTGCTGACCCCTGGCTTAAACAAGAAGGGGATTTATTGAGCCACATAGTTAAAATAATGTAGCAGTACTACAGTCTTCAAGCTGAGCTAATTCAGAACTCCAGTTTTATTTCTTTGAGATTATATACGTCCTGCCCTCCTACCTGGCTTGACTTTATCCTGAGCCTGGATTTCTTCAAGGCTGCCCTTAGAAACTGGAACTGCCCGTTTTCTTGTTCACATCCAGTGAGGGAGAGAGAGTCACTTCTCAGAACTAATGTCCTGGGCTTCACTCTGATAGGAGCAACCTAGAGCCAATCATGTGACAAGGGGGGTGGGACCAGTAAGACAACTGCCCTGGATCCACATTGCATAGCTGCTCTGCAGTGAGACTGACAGGGAGTGGTCGTGGTGGCGGTGGTAGGGTGGGTAGACCACAGAGTGCCCACCACAAATAACCTCTGAAGAATTAGAAAACAGGGAGCTGATGGATGATTTTTATGAAGTGAATGTTCTGGAACCTTATCTCTAGTTTCTATATCTTAGGGAGGTCTTGCTACTCTGGGATATTTGTATTATTATGCTGCATTTTCTCAGAAAGAACAGTAGAAATTATTTTGAAAAGGGTTATAGCATTATTTTACAAAGGCCCTGCCCTCAGCATCTATAGTCTTGCCATTTGAATTGACTTCTCATATTAACAAACCTTAACAAACGTTCTCTTGAGTGATTCTGCTAGCCCTGCATCCTCTAGCTCTTAACCAGTATCTCGTGTTACTTCTTTCCTCCTCAAAAGGGATCCTTGAGAATATGCATTCAGCATCCTTGAAAGAACGGTTGAATGATGGATGATTTTTTTTAGAGTATAAGCATTATTTCCTTTTATCCATGCCTGTCCTAATACTTCTGATGATATGGAAGGCTCATAGAAGAGTTTTGTGATTTATGGAACCCCTTGTGCAGTTATTAAATTCATAGAACACAAGTCTATGTGGGGACCAAAATTTGCCTTAGGCCACATAGGTAGTTTGTTTGCACATTATATATGTTATCAAATGTAGGTAGAAGCCTTCATAAGTCATAAAATACAAATTTATTTAATAAAAGTATCCCCAGTTTTAGAGTAGCTTTTTGTTATTATATATTTTCTCACTCAACAGATATTTAAAAGCAAAACCACTGTTGTATGAAGGGCTGTTAATATTTTTTATGTTAAAAAGGAGCTCTCATGATACAAACATTGGGAAACCCTCTGCCATGTACTGGGACCATGGAAATGACAAGATGAATATGTGTGAGCCTCAGTTCTTAGGAAACTCACAACACAGTAGGAATAAAGAAATGTATTAATACAAATCTTTTGGCTGCAAGTGACAGAAATTCAAACTGACTTTAAGGGAAAACAAGAAATACACTGGGTTATTTGACCCAAAATTTCAGAAGTAAATACTTATTTAGGCCATCCACACATGCCTAGATCCAGAGTCTAAACTGTAACATCAAGATTTAGTTTCTCCCCATTTCCTGGTTTTCCTTTCCTCTGTGTTGCATTCACTCTCTTACATCTCCCCCACCTCCCCAGTACAAACAAATACTGCCCAGGATTACATTATGAAAGCTCTAAACACCTACTAATGCTAGTGGGAAGAGACATTCACCTTTCCCATAGTTCCTTTGAATTAACTCTCAGTGATTCAGTTTTTCATGTGAATCAATTGGTATGACAAGAGGGATGGAAAATACTGATGGGACAGATTTGACACATGTGTCTGTATGCATCTGGGTAGAGTTTAGCACCAGTCCAACCATATAGACTGATGATGGAGCCTATGGGAACTTTAAGGGGAAATGGGGATGCTGTTATGAGAAGAAGAGGGAATAACTGCTGGAAAGACAAAAAGACCTGGAACTCGAAACAAATAAAATCAGCACTCGCAAACAAGAAAATAATGGATGACATAAGAAAGACTCATTTATTCATTCAATGTTTTTTTTTAAATAGGTAGTTACTGAAATGTTTCATTTTAGCAGAGACTGTTGATTGCCAATGTCTACTCTCTACCTTCCTTTCCTTCTTCCTAATGGAGTTGTTGACTTTGTCCAACTATCCACCCCCTTTAAGTGGCCATGTGTTTGAGAGGAGGTTACTCCATCTCCAAACCCAGGGGCAGGTCTTGACTGTCTATGCCAATTATGTTCATCCCATTCCTTAAGTAGTGCATTTGTTTCAGGCATAAGCATAAGCAACATTTTGGGCAATGAAATATGGACCGAAGTCTCTGGGAAGCTTCTAGAAAAGCTGTTCTTGCTCTTAAAAAGAAATACAATGAGGAGACATCTTCAGACCTCAAAGGAAGCTAACCTGTAGACCTTCAAACCTCAAAGGAAGCTAGCCCACATGAAAGAAATGTCTAAATGGCATGGGTTCTTGGATGATGTTGTTGAGGAAATTAATGAATCCAGAAGTGACCACACCTCTAGATTTCTAGCTATATAAGAACGTTGTTTTCCTTATTTCAAATAACAGTGGGGTTTATGTTGCTTGCAGTGAATGCAACTCCTATTGCAGTGGGTCCCAGACGAGGCATTTAGGATAAGAAATGATTAGGATTTATGCCCTCTGCTCATGTGATGCTTCTAGACTACTGGGGTAGAAGTTGTTATTTTTTTCAGTTTACTCAACTTTTTCCTCTCTATAAATTTAACCTAGATACCTAAGGGGAATGGACCAAGAAAAACATGAGGGTAAACTCAACATGTTGCACTCAGAGTGGTCCATCCCTAATCAAATGCTATGACTCTGCCAAGATAATCAGGCGTCCTTGGAGAAAATATCTCTTTTCTTCTGGAAACAAAATTTAAAGTTCACGGTCCTCCACTGGCAGGTCAGGACTGCCGTCTTCCCAGACAAAAGAAAACACATACTTCTCTGTTCCCACTTTTAAAACCCCAATTACAGGAACAATGAGGATCTGTGGAACCCCACCAGCACTAACAAAAATAAAGCACTTAGTTCATGCAATCTTTCCTCTTTATTTTCCATATCACTTACAATGTAAGCTTTTTACAAAATCAGATCCTTTCTCAGCAATGATATGATTTTTCCTGAAAAGGCTTTGAAGTATCCTGCCGTTATCACTGCTGTACACAAACATTAGCAGAAGTCCTGCTAAGCAGGAGGACAAAAATAAATGTTCAGCCTTCATTTTAACTTAACCTTTTGCAAATTCCTACTTTAAAAAAGTTCCCCTTGACTTGCTGCCATCATATTGAGATAATTTATGAGGCATTCCATTCTTGTTAAGACAGCGGATCTCCATGAATCTTTTCCCCCATGAAAGACTGTCCTGGACCCTTCACCCCTCTTAATTTAGGCATCTCGCTCTCTTTCTTAACCATTTGCATGGGTCTCTTTGTTACTTTAACACTCTTGTCTAATGGTTTCTGTACAATTAAGGCATTATGGAGGTGAACGTTAATATGTCTCTGAAAATTTACGGAGGCCATATATCTTGATGTTGCAAAAAGATGTGCCAGAAATTGGCTAGGAATGCAGGTGCACTGCTCTTTCAGCTGATACGAGAAACGGAGTTCATGATCTGTCATATGGGTAGTGGGACTAAGCAGAGAATGTTGTCAGGAAGGCGTGAAAAGGGAAAGGGTAGCTAGTCTGATGTAAATCAGGAGGGAAATACAGGTTTAAGCTATTTTAGCATCAGCTCTGGTAGTAGAGTGGTTAAAAATATGGGATCCGTGTTCAAATTGCCGTTTCTAGATTCTTGCTCAAGCGTTTACTAGCCATTTAATTTACTAGACGTACAGTTTTGCATGGTAGCCTCTCTAATCTTCTGTTTCTTCATTTGGAGGTGCATTTAGAACACAGCCCTAACTTCTTCCTGTGGCTGACCAGTTTACCAGTTTCTGCTTAGTCTGGTCCCTGCCTGGGTCTCAGCTCTGTCTCACCCTGCTCGCTGTGATTCTGCCATATTGCCTCCTTTTAGATGTTCTGATGTAAAAGCTGCTTCTTCCTTCCAAGCTGTTGCCTCGTCTTCCATGAAATATTTTTTCTCCTAGAGGCTCACAGGGAGGGCCTGTTTATGCTCCTTCATGGACCAGGTTAAATTTGTACCTTCTCACAGTAGGTCCTGATCTTAACATAGGTTCTCCAAAGGCAGACCTGGGTAGTTTATTTGGGAGGTGACCCCAGGAATCAAAGGAGTAGGGAAAAGTGATAGTAATGAGACATGAACTACTGTAGACAGCTGGAACTCAGTCCTGCTGCGGAGTCCCTAGGAGGCTGTGTAAGATCCTCTTCAGAGCTGCCCAGTAATGGGAAAGGAGGCTGAGTTGGTTATCCATCAATTCTTCTATCTCATTGCTCGAGTGTCACCCCTGGTGATGTTAATTATTTGGCACTTCTGCCTTTGCGTTCATGGGCTGAGAATGATTCTGCATCAGGGAGATCCATACAGTAGAGAGAGGCAGTTGCTAAGGTAGGAAGCCCTTGGTGTGTGAGAGAACTGCCCACCAGGTTGCATCATGGGTGGGCCAAGGGACTATGGATGGGGTTCTGACTGGCCCCTGCAGTCCTCTGTTTTTCCGTATTCCTCCATCCTGTCTGCTGTGAACTGAATGTTTGTGTCTCCTGGAAGTGCATATGAAGCCTTAATCCCTAAAGCGATGATCTTTGGATGTGGGGCCTTTGGGGATTATTAAGTTCAGATGATATCATGAGGGTAGAGGCTTTATGATAAGATTAATGCCCTTATAAGAAAAGGAAGAGACCATAGCCCTCTCTTTATCCACCATGTTTGGACATAGCAAGAAGGAGGCCATCTGCAATCCAGGAAGAATGTTTTCACCAGGACCTGGCCACACTGGCACCCTGATCTTGGACTTCCAGCCTCCAGAACTGTGAGAAATAAATGTCTGTTGTTTAAGCCACCCAGTCTATGGTATTTTGTTATAGCAGCCCAAGCAGACTAAGACACTGTCCATTGCTTTGAATGCACTTACCATCTTTGTTAATCATACCCTTATCTGTTTGCATGTTTATTAAATTAATATGTTCTAGGGCCCAAGACAATGGGACATATGTTTGTTTGTTTGTTCTTGAATATTTCTTTAGTGATCAGCAAAAAGGGTGATACTCAAAGTATTTAAAAACCACTATGGCAGGGATGGTGATCACTTAAAAGTTTGCCCACCTCATTTTAGAGTAAATTTCTAGCAGTGGAATAGCTTTGTATAAGACATGAGGTGTTTAAAAGTAGGTCAGGCCATTGTTAGTAAAATTTTTGAGATTCTTCATAAACCAGTGAAGTACAGGTTCAAAATATATAATGGGGGCTAATTAAATCCTGAGGGTCTCAAGTATAAGTGTCTTGGTAATGACGATGAAAGATCTTTTTTAAAAAACAGTATAAGCAAGATGATTTGGAATATTTAAAAAATTAATATATGTGTGTGTATGTGTGGTGTGTGTGTGTTTTGGGTTCTACCAAAAGCCCATTTAAAACCTACTTGAGTGCTTTTTCATTTGGTTTATAAGTGTTCTAAACAGCAGGATAAAACTTAAACATTTGGCAAGCCTCTACCCTCTCAAGCCAGGAGGTCTGACTAAAAAATGGAAAGAGGAAAAACTTCAATTTGACAAATACAACACCTGCATTGGGAATATGCAGATGAGTTTTTCCCTAAAAGGTTAACTAGAGACAATAATTTCTTTCTCCAGACATCACCCAAGTGACTTGCTGCTGTCTTGATTTCATTGCTGTTTGATGATGTACATTTCTTGCCACTTATAAATGAAACAAATGACGTTAGATGGCAAAGATTATGAAAGGAATTAGCAATAATGAGCCTGGCAACAAAAAAACATTATTACAGAAAATTGAGTTGACCTTACTTTCATAATTATTCACCTTAATTGTTTTTTGTAGTGTAATTTGAATGAAATTAAATAATACTAGTATTCCTCCTGCCACTGACTAGGAATTTCGTGTAAAGATTAATAACTTTCAGAACTAAAGATTTGGCTGCCATCTTTCTAGAGGTCACTCTTGCTATTCCAGGAAGCTGTATGTTTCAACATGACACAGGCCACCCATGTCAAGACCATAATTTAGTCCTCAAATACCTTGGGTCATGTGGCCCTGTGGTATAGAAATCAGGGCATCTACTTCCAAACTTCATGGGATTCACTGCTCTTCTGATCCTGAGCCCCATACATTTTTTTTTTTTCCCCCAATTTCCCCACCAGAGTGTTGGTCTTGGTGAATCAGTCATGGTCAACAGTTATGTGTATAGGAGCCAGACTTTTCCAATTAATTGCAAGAGCATAATTCGAATCTGAAATTTAAAATTTCCTCCGGGCATCCCATGCACAAAATTGGCATTCGAAAGTGGGTAAATACGGCATTTTCTACTTTTTCCAAAATTTTGGACAATAGTAATGCTAAGAAGTTTTGAACATTTGCCACATACTAGGCACTGAGTTGGGTCATTCACATGCATTATGCCACTTATTCCTTTCTATAGGCTGGGCCAAAAGGTTTATTCGGTTTTTTCTGTAAGATGGCTCTAGTAGCACTTAGCTGTCTTTAACTTCATTTGAAACAATTTTGTTAGATTGTATGTGACAGCTGTCATTTCAGTGTGCATTTAAAAAAAGACTTATCAAAATTGGTGAATTTTTGTAATTTGAATTTTAATGTTGAAGATGGAAGAAAAAAGCAACGTTTTCGGCATGTTATGCTTTATTATTTCAAGAAAGGTAAAAATGCAACTGAAACACACAAAAAGATTTGTGCAGTGTACAGAGAAGGTGCTGTGACTGATCGAATGTGTCAAAAGTGGTTTGTGAAGTTTTGTGCTGGAGATTTCTCGCTGCATCATGCTCCACAGTCGGGTAGACCAGTTGAAGTTGATAGCTATCAAATCAAAACAATAATTGAGAAAAATCAACTTTATACCACGCAGGAGATAGCCGACAATACTCAAAATATCTAAATCAAGTGCTGAAAATCATTTGCACCAGCTTGGTTATGTGAATTGCTTTGATGTTTGGGTTCCACATAAGTTAAGCAAAAAAAACCTTCTTGACCATATTTCTGCATGCGCTTCTCTACTGAAATGTAATGAAAACGTTCCATTTTTAAAACAAATTGTGACAGGCGATGAAAAGTGGATACTGTACAATAATGTGGAACGGAAGAGATCGAGGAGCAAACAAAATGAACTACCACCAACCACACCAAAGGCCGGTCTTCATCCAAGGAAGGTGATGTTGTTTGTATGGTGGTATTGGAAGGGAGTCCTCTATTATGAGCTACTTCCGGAAAATCAAACGATTAATTCCAACAAGTACTGCTCCCAGTTAGACCAACTGAAAGCAGCACTCGATGAAAAGCACCAGAATTAGTCAACAGAAAATGCATAATCTTCCATCAGGATAACGCAAGACCATGTGATTCTTTGATGACCAGGTAAAAACAGTTACAGCTTGGCTGGGAAGTTCTGATTCATCCACCATACTCACCAGACATTGCACCTTCAGATTTCCATTTATTTCTGTCTTTACAAAATTCTCTTAATGGACAAAATTTCAATTCCCTGCAAGACTCTAAAAGGCACCTGGAATAGTTCTTTGCTTGAAAAGATAGAAAGTTTTGGGAAGATGGAATTATGAAGTTGTCTGAAAAACTGCAGAAGGCAGTGGAACAAAAGGGTGAATACATTGTTCAGTAAAGTTCTTGGTGAAAATGAAAACTGTGTCTTTTATTTTTACTTAAAAAACCAAGGGCACTTTTTGGCCCACCCAATAGAACTTTATGATGGAGATACAATTGTCATTTCTATTTTTCAAATAAGGAAACTGAAATTTAAAAGGTTAAATAAGTTGCCAAGGTCTAACCCTTACATCTGACCCCTGAGCTCTTAACTAGTAGGATAGAATCAAAGAGGTCCAGTGGGCAAAATACCAGTTTTGGCATTGGGTAGCTTGTGGTCCATCTCAGCTCTGTCATTGAATCTCTTTGCACGTAACGAACTTCTTTCAATCCCAGTTTACATGCACAAAATAGGAATAACACCTAACTCACTGAGGTGCAGTGAATATTAAGAGGAGAACATAGGGAAGTACCTTGAACATGGATGAATGATAGGGGTACTCAATAAATGGTCACTTTTCCCCATGACTTACGGGCATTTTCTCCCTAAGATCTGAAAAGCATTTAGCATGATGACTGGCCCATTGAAACCAATTAATAATATTATTAGCTAACATTTACTGAGCGCCTATCGTATGCTGGGCTCCACACTCCCCACTTTGCAGGTGACATCTCTCTGATCCTCACAACTGTCTTATGCCACAGATACTGTTTTCATCCCCATTTTAGAGAGAGTGGCTGGGTAATTTTCACCTTGTAAATGGAGCTGCGCTTGAGGCTCAGAGTCCAACTCTGAGTCAGTCTTAATAATGTGTCAGCTACTGTAGTCATTTAGTGTTTTAAAATCTATGAGTCTGTGATTGGCTTGTATAATGTCTCCTTTTCATCACGTGTGAAGTGATCTCTCACTTTTGAACTGCGGTGGCCTTTACTGTCTGTCTAATTAGCAGGCAATAGTTCATACCTTCGAGTACGATATGGCCTCCTATGCTTTTCTGAATTGTGTACATCACTATTGCCTTTGTTCATTCATTGAGTTGGTCACTCATGTCACTCAGAAGACATCATTGTGTGTCTAATATATTCCAGGCACTGTGGGAGGTGCTGAAGGGACAGAAGAGAACAGAAAGGACATGGTGTCCATTAGGGGAGAGCTGGATTTCATGGGAACCAAAACTTTCATTTGGGAGGTCCCTCTTTTGGAAAAGGACATTAGATTACATACACAAAATTAAATTACGGTCCTCAGAACGGGCCTGTGCAAGCGGTGGGTCTTGAAATTAAACCCATCAGCTTAGTAGTAAATGCACTGCTGGTACCTTTTGTAGGGACTTGCGCATTCTAGATTTTGGTGAAACCCAGATGTAACAGGGAGGCCTTAAAGTCTTGGTCACCATCAGTAGATCAAATCCCAATGAAGCAGAACATAAATATGACTGCAGACCTTGAGGAATTATGAAGTTCCTTACTGCAGGTTTCCTGCAAGAGGCTAAGGTAGTAGCTGAATTGACTTAATTTGCCCTACATAAAGGCTCCTAGAAGTCCTTTTCCCTAACATGTCCCAATTAGTAAAAATGTCATTATCTCTTGCTCTGAGACCCCGCCTCCGCTCATCCCTTTCCCCTCCCTGCCTAATATTCTCCAAACCCTGGAAACCCTCCCTGACCACCACATACAGACTCTGCACAATGTAAGCTGTTTTCTACTCTGGGCACTTCCATGGTGAGAAAGGACTAAAACTCACCACACAGACACGCACGCTTCTGGTGAATTCAGTTCTGCACTTAGCTGCCGTTACCCAAAATTTCACACTTCTAAGTATTCATTTCCCAAACTAGAGCATAAGCTACTAATTTATACTTTTGCAATTTCTGGCACAATTAAGACCCACCTCCCTACCCACCTGCCACCCCCCCCCCCCGACCAAATTTAGAAATCAAGGTAGTAATTTTATTTATTTATTTATTTATTTATTTTGCGGTACGCGGGCCTCTCACTGTTGTGGCCTCTCCTGTTGCGGAGCACAGGCTCCGGACGCGCAGGCTCAGCGGCCATGGCTCACGGGTCTAGCCGCTCCGCGGCATGTGGGATCTTCCCGGACCGGGGCACGAACCCGTGTCCCCTGCATCGGCAGGCGGACTCTCAACCACTGTGCCACCAGGCAAGCCCCAAGGTAGTAATTTTAAAGTAACAATTATAATGAAGAATAATTGGTAATTGTATTTTTAAAAACTTATTAGCAAGGCTTAAGATTCCATATTTGGTTTAGGTCTTAAATTTAGATGAAGACTCCAGAATTAGTGGAGATAGGAGGTTGCAGAGAAATGAGATTTAAAAGTAAGTAGTATATGGGAGAAAGTTGTATTAACGTTAACGTAAACCATTTGGAAGCTAGGACTAGAGTAATGATTCTTCATGCAGGAGACATGTGACAATCTCTGGAGACATTTTTGGTTGTCACGACTAGGGGTGGGTGGAGTGCTATTGGCACTGAGTGGGTTGAGGCCTAGGGGGGCTGCTAAACACCCTGCAGTGCACAGGACACCCCACAGCAAAGAGTTATCCAGCCCAAAATGTAAAGCTTGCTGGGATTTTTAGACCTTGAACCAGAAGACGTAGAGAAACAAATCTTATAATAAGTAACTAATTAGCCAATTACCTAAATAACTAATCAGTTTACTAACCAACTGACTAATGGTGTGGACCTCTTTTGACTGAAATGACTCAGACTTTTTCTCCCAGTTAATAACTGGTCAATTTGTAGGTGGGAAGAGCCTATGAATTTGGTTATTTTATAGGCCTCTTTGTTCAGTTAAACTGGCAATGACAGTGTGTGTGCATGTGTGCGTTTATGTGTTTGTGTGCATATGTGTGTGTACAGTGATATTACATGGCTAAGTAATAACTTTTTTTCTTGACCTGAAACTCCCTGTGTGGTTATATATCAGGCGCAGATTATCTGTTTTAATCCTCACTACAACACTATGAATGTGATTAACCCCGTTCAGAGATGAGAACCTGTGACTTGTCCAAGATTCTAAGAGCCCTGGTGGGGGACAGGAGCAGATTTCAGTCCAGGCTGCTTCAGCCCAAAGCCCTGGCTCTTCTCTAGGATCTCTGAAATATCAGTCACCCCACACCCTCTTCAATGATTTTTTGCTCTATCCATGGGACACCTGCATTATTATTTTCCTGATTTAAAAAAAATTTAAATAAATGTAACCTCACCCCTTGCAGCGCTATCCTGGAATCATGGGTTCAATGCAAAAGTGTATGTTATTTTTCTAATAAATTTTGAGGAATCACTGCTTTTAAAACCCACAATGTGAAGCTACCTTTTGGCAATATCAAAATGAATTTTTAATGATCAAGCACTATATAGGTGGAAATTATTGTAATAATTGATTAACTAATCCAGAGCACCACCGAGCAGAAGGCCACAGAGCACCCTCTTGAAAAGGGCTGAATGACAAAATTGAGGTGAGATCAGCAACATAAAGCGTGGTGGTAAAGAAAAAGATTAAAGGAACATGCTTTTAAGGGGCTCCTGTGATTAAGTGCAATCAAAGGAGAGCTAACAGGTTAACTCATTTCTGCCCAGCACAGTTACATAGTGTTCAATTTGTTAAAGGACACTGCAGTGACTTTCAAGCAGAGAAATGGGAATTAGTGACATTCCCTCTCCAATTACTAATTATACAGAAACGCAAACAGCTCAGCAAAGGGACTTACCGTCTGTTCCAAGGCTTTCTGTGAACAAATACATTTGATAGTTGAGATGACACCCTGAGTGAAATAGGCCCTGATTTTCAATGTACCCTGGAGTTCTTTTATTTTGTTGTCAATAGGTTTAATAATTGATTGGAGGGGAAAACACAATAGGGTAAGAACAATACCAGGGTTATCTCAAGAGTTCTAGAGGAATGATTTGTGTCAAATCAGGTGAGTTTTTTTTTTTTAATTTATATACAGTGCTGTTCACAAGCTAAATTCTCATTGATTTAGGCTTACTCCTCCCCCCTCCATTTAGCTGGGATAAAGCCTTGTGGCAAATCTTCTATGAATAAAATTGTCAACCTCTCCTAGGAATGACTCAATCTATGTGTTTGTAGGCTTCAGATACGAGTGTGGCTGGCATGGTGTAAGAAACATAACTGCCAGAATAAAAGAGAAGGAGATGGATTCCTCCACCTCATCATGATTAATACACTTTTGCAACGTTTCTTGGCCAGGATTTGTAAATAGTGACTGTTATGGCTAATTGAAGTATTTGCTGTAATTCCCTCTATATGTTCAGCTTATATCATGCCGACGTAAAGAAATGCTTTGGCAGAATAGATGCGGAGTAATCTCATCTTTACAATCCTCATCCCATTGATCCCCCAGTAGCCGTGTGAAGTAGGAAAGAGGTTTGTCTTCGGTTCCCACAGTGTATTTGAGATCTTCCTCATGGCACTTACTGCATTCTACTGAAATTTATTATTCATTATCTTCCTTCCCAACTGCACTGTGGCCTTGTGCAAGGTGACCTTCCATTGGGCTTTAATCATAGTAGGTACCCAATCAGAATTCACTAAATAAACATATTGTTCTCTCTCTAAAGTCTTTCTTTAGAACAGTGGTTTTCAACAGAGGGCAGTGTTGCCCTTCATGGGGACATCTAGCAATATCGGGAGACATTTTGGGTATCCCGATTGGGGTGAGGGTGGGGTATTACTGGCATTGCATGAGTAGAGGCCAGGAATGCTGCTAAAAAATCCTACAGTGCACAGGACAGCTCCCTACAATTGAAGGCTTATACAGCTCCGAATGTCAGTAGTGCCAAAGTAGAGAAGCCCTGCTCTGGAGGAATCTCATACAAACCTAGAACGGGAGATAGATTTTCTGTGGCGCTGATGAAGCTGAGGCTCTCATTCACTTGTGCCAGACCTTGGCCCCAGGACCTGGGAGGCACCATGGCAGTACAGTCACATGCCGTGTATTTTTGTCCAATTTTTTGTCCAAATGTAGGTGGCTTCTGGCAGCTTTTGGATATGGCTAAGGGAAAGACCGGGGAATTCATGTAATTTGGGTTTAGTGGAATATACACGTTATAGGTCACCATGTGTATAGTTAAGTTACTGCTCATCGTACTGGTGTAGGAATGGCTTCCAGAATATTCCTAATGCTCACTTTACCATCTCCCCAGCATGATGATGCAAAGGAATAGGCTACAGGCTCTACAGGGATATGAATATTTCCTTGCACCCAGCACTTGATGTGGGTGGTGGAGGGGGTTTAGAAAATCTATGGAGCCAGAAGCTAGTCCATGGATAATTTTTCCAGCCATCAAATGTATAAACTGAAGCAGAGGATTAATTTCTTACTGATGCCAAGAGAAAATAGAATTCCTTTCTCTGACAGTACAGTGCGTACAGTTATAAAAGTACCATACATTTTTATTATTTTTTAAAAGTGGTGTCAAATAAAATTTATTGGAATTCTTGAATTGTAGGACATGAACCTGTAGCAGTAGTACGAAGGCAAATCATTTGTATATGGAGTTTCATATTTTATGATCCCAGTGATCAATAATATGAAACTAATTTCAGTTAACCTTGTTTGAGAAATTACATTACTTTTTTAAAAAAATACATTTATTTATTTTTAGCTGCGTTGGGTCTTCATTGCTGTGCGCGGGCTTTCTCTAGTTGTGGCAAGCGGGGCCTACTCTTCGTTGTAGTGTGCGGGCTTCTCTCATTGCGGTGGCTTCTCTTGTTGTGGAGCATGGGCTCCAGTAGTTGTGGCACTCAGGCTCAGTAGTTGTGGCTCATGGGCTCTAGAGCGCAGGCTCAGTAGTTGTGGCGCACGGGCTTAGTTCCTCCGTGGCATGTGGGATCTTCCCGAACCAGGGCTCGAACCCATGTCCCCTGCATGGGCAGGTGGATTCTTAACCACTGTGTCACCAGGGAAGTCCCTACATTACTTTTTAATGAGAAAAGCTATATTATTACAAGAAAAGGCTATCAAGTTGCATACACACTAAAATGTGCAAAAGAGATTTTTTATAGGGGGCAGCAGGCAGTTAATAAAGCTATTATGTTATTTTTCTGGATCTTGTGATGCTTGTGGTATTTTAATCTTTTTAAAATTTGTAATTTGGGGCTTCCCTGGTGGCGCAGTGGTTGAGGGTCCGCCTGCCGATGCAGGGGACGCGGGTTCATGCCCCGGTCCGGGAGGATCCCACATGCCGCGGAGTGGCTGCGCCCGTGGGCCATGGCCGCTGAGCCTGCGCGTCCGGAGCCTGTGCTCTGCAACGGGAGAGGCCCCAGCGGTGAGAGGCCCGCGTACCGCAAAAAAAAAAAAAAAATTTGTTGTGGTTTCTTATTTCATAAATATTTACTTCCGTACCCGATTTTACTTCATCACTCCCTAAACCCAGATGACTCACACATTTACGTGTCTAAACTAGACCTTTCCTGTGAGCTCTTCTGAGTGCTAGATTCACATTAAATCACATTGGCGTCAGCTTTGGGATACCTAGAATATCAGAGGCATCTTCAGACTCAGTAAGTCTCTAGTCAATCTCATAGCACATCTCCCCCTACCCTATGCGTCCAACCTAGTGATCTTTCAATGTTCTCTTGCAGTGATTGGGAAATTACCTATTAGGAAACCTGGAAGTCTAGGGCTCATCCTTGATGCCTGTCTCTCCCTGACCCCCATGGTGTGCTGTCAATGTTTTGTTTTAAATGTCTCCTAAATCCATTTATTCTTTCCTTCTCCACCATCAGTACCACTTCTCTAATTCAAGTCACCGTCATTGTTCTCTTGGACTCTTGAGAGAGTCCAGGCATCTATTGGTTGCACTCTTGGTCCCCCTTTCAAACCATTCTCCAGAGAGAGTCCAGAGCTTTTGCAGAGCATAAATCGTTTTGCCAGCTCCCGCGTGGCAAAACCTTCAAAGCCTCCTCAGTGCCCTTGAGGTTATAAAATAATCAAAGACTGTTAAATACACTTCTCTCTCCAGCTTTATCTTCTGTCTCCCATGGTACTCTCCCTTCTCCTCTCTGTGCTTTCCCCTGGTGTAAGATCTTTGCACATAATCTACCTCTGTCGCCTCTACGTGGTACATTCCTGTTTATTCTTCAGGTTTCTGCACAGGTATCACTTCCTATAGGAATTCTTTCTTCACTTCCTGAGTGGTTCAAATCCCCCTTTTTACAGATTCTCACTACGGAGGATCCATTCAGAGCAACTGTCAGTTGCAGTCTTACATGGGCATTTGCTACTCTAATGAATGTCTCTTTCCTCCCTCTAGATGGTTAAGTCCATGAGGGCAGGGACAGAGTCTGGTTTTGCTTACCATTGTAACCTTAGCACTTACATAATTTTGCACATAGGTGGTGGTCTATAAATATCTGCTAAATGAGTGAATAATAAATGGTATGGGGGATGTCGACACTCACAGAAGATTATTTCCAAGACAGTTACGGCAAAAGCATTTCATCTTGTGGCAACTTTGATGGATTGGGTGGCCACGAGAGCACAGTGTGCAGCATGTTCCTGAAGCTGCGTTTAGGTTCAGCTGAACATGATACCAGGCTTGATTAGAAGATTTGCAACGGTGGATCTTAGGCCCTCCCCCTTTGCAGATCAATCCTGAAGAGGAGGTTGTCTCATATCAGATAAGACCCCAGTGTGGCTCAGACACTAGGGCTGGAGTTTTTGTGGGAAGAGCAAATGGTGAAAAAAGACATTAAAAAAAAATATGTTTTGTCCTTTCAGGGCTCACACTCTTAGGGTCATTGTTTTATTGACTTCCTTCCACTGTTGCTCCTGCTCAGAATGCCACATGGCCATTATGCATGGATGGACTTGGGGATGCCTACCTTTTATAAAGGAGTTTTCTACCTTTGCAAAACCTAGAAGACCACAGTAGGGTTCAAGGGAAAAGTGATGCAACATCTGCACCTGGAGTTAGAAAGTGCGGTGGGCTGAATGGTGGCCCCAAAGATATCAGGTTCACATTCCTGGAACCTGTAAACATTACTTTGTTTGGAAAAAAATGATGAAAAAAATGATCTTTGCAGAGATGATTAAGTTAAGGATCTTGAGATGAGATAATGCTGGATTATCCACTTGTGGGCTCTCACAAGTGTCCTTGTAAGAGAGAGACAGAAGGAATTTGACATGCGTGTGCACGTACACACACACAAACACACACAGAAGAAGGTGATGTGAGGATGGAGGAGAGACTGAAGTTATGTGGCCACAAGCCACAGAATTGCCGGCAGCCACCAGAAGCTGGAAGAGGTAAGAAATGGATTCTCACTTAGGGCCTCTGGAGGGACTGTGGCCCTGCTGACACCTTGAGTGCAGACTTTTGGCCTCTAGAACAGTGAGAGCATAAATTTCTGTGGTCCTAAGCCATCAAGTTTGTGGTAATTTGTTATAACTGTCACAGGAAAGTAATACAGAAAGAATTATGATTTTTTTCATTGCATTCATTTTTCTGTGACTTTCCTCATGCTTAGGGTAGTAAGAACTTAATAGCCAAGTTCAGGATTGGCCATTGAGAAAAGGTGCCAAGGGAGAGGCTATGGGCTTATTCCTTCTGTGGGGTTTTAGGTCTAAAGTCTTGGCTGGTAATAAAGATTACAGTTTCTTAGAGGACTGTGATGTTAGTAGACACATCTTAGGAATCTAATGAAATTTAGGGTAGGTGGATTCAGGGCTCTATGTATCTTTAATTTTTCCTACAGCAATGAGACCTCATATATATAGGCGATCAGTTTTTGAACAACTTGAAATCTTAGGATCTTAGGTGACAAATCAGATAGAGTGGTTAGCCATCACTCGGTGGGTGATATTTGGGCAGAGAACTGAATAAGGTGGGAATGCAAAGCCCAGAGGAAGTAAGTTCTAGGCAGAGGGGACTGTAGCCACAAAAGCCCTGAATTAGGAATTACTTTGTCCTGTTTCAGGAATAGCTAGAAGGTCAGAAAAGCTGGGACTCAGTGAAGTTGTTATATTATTTGGTGCACATAGGTTTGTGATTATTGCATTTTCTTTGGAAAATATATCGTATATCATTATATTATCTTCCTTTTTATCCTGCTGTTACTTTAAGCTTAAATTTCACCTTGTCTGGTATTAACATTGACATTCCTGGTTGATTTATCTTCCCATCCCTTTATTTTCAATTAAAAAATCACTTTTTAAAAATTGTGCTTTTTGTAAATAACTGATATCTAGGAAAAATTATGTCCCATATCTCCTATTTAGGGAGGCAGGAAAATGGGAATTCCATTTAGAAAGATTTCCATCAAAATTTCTAATATGAAAATGTCTTGGTACTAAGGAGATACTTCCATTATCTGAACATGATTTACATATACAAAATAACTCATTTCCTTAATGAGTTTAAGTAATTGAGGTATTACTGCACATGTCATTCAGCTCGAAATTTTAGCATCTCTCTTAATATATGAGATTTTATAAATAAAGTCACAGCTCCAGCGATCCATAAAGAGTGCAGTTAAAACTTATAGAATGTAGGCAAAAATTGTTAATTTATTCAACTAATCACAATGTTGGTCTTCATTTATGTCTATAGTCACACTGTCACTACAGCTTGTGTTCTGAGTTGATCCAACAGTGTGGATGGAGTTACCGTGATTCAGCAAGACTTTTTCAACTGCCTTTATGACCAATATGACACTCATGGGAGGGGACCAGCTGTGGTGCAGTCCACAGCCTGTGACTCTGGGAAGGAAGCATCAAGTTTCAGCCCATGAGGGAATTGAACCCCTGACCTTGGCCTCATTAGCACCATGTTCTAGCCAACTGTGCTAATTGGCCACACATGGCAAAAAATTTGGAGACATGGAAAAGATGTCAGAGCATAGGATTCTTGGTTTTAATGTGTTTGTTTTGATCTGATGGAGAAAACCTTAGACTGGGGTTGATGGAGCTTGATTTGAGCCTTAGCTCCTTCTCTTGACGGCAGGGTTAATCTGGTTTGCTCTCTGAACAATGCAGATAATAATGCCAACTTGGAAATTTTTTTTAATGTCAGTGTAAGTAAAATAATTTACAGGGGAATATCTGGCGTGGAGTGCAGCAAATAGGCAATAAATATTCTATGGATTGGTTTCCATGATTGTAGGGTGAGCTGATAATCTAGATAACCACAGCACTTTTCCCCCTTGCTGGGTTTTTCTCTTCAGAGGCACAATTAACACGTTTAGGGCACCATTCAATTGCAACGTGAAATATTAATGCGATAAAAAGTGCTTGACAGAGCAGAGCCACATTATTCAAGTATTATTAGTCTATTAAGCCCTTAGTTTTGAGCACATTGAGTGAAGGTGAATTCAGCATCCCACCCCTCCCTATGTGCCCTCAAGAGAGTACAGTACAGGAGCCACAAGAACAGGTGTTAGAGATGGGCCACTGGGCATTAAATCCTTGCTTACAAGATGTGCAGCCTTGGAGAGTTGAACCTTTCCAAACCTTGGCTTCCTCATCTGTAAAGCGGGATCAAAATTGCTGCTTCTCAAAAGGTTGCTGTTGGGATAAAGTGGCAAAAGACAAGTGAAAATTTTAACCCAACATATGGAAAGTGCTAAGAAGAGCTCAGTAGATTCATATCACCAACATCAACATTGAAAGGACAACTGAGTTTCTGCTGCCACCACCCGAGGGAAGGAGCACATGTCTCATTCACAGATGACGCACCTTTTGATCAGGGCTGATGCTTAACTTCTCTGAGCTGCTCTCTTTTTGAAGAGAGACTTTGAGCCCCCATAAGCTTATTTTCTCAGAATGTAAAACAACTTTACAACAGTATGTGGACTACCTATACACAAGATATGAATTTTATTTGTTTCAGGAATGAGTATGCCATGTTAGTCTCTTAAAAGGCTGATACTCAGGGTCTGAGCCCACCATCAGCCTTGGTTCTGTTCCAAGGATTTTTTAACCCTGGGCTCTACCCTTTAATTCCATATTAAATTGTCCTGTCTTATCCTGAATCAGTGGTGTTGACCTCTTGTGGAATCCATAGAACAGTTTTCCTCATTTCCTTTCTGTTTTTCATATTGTCTCTGTTGACTCCTTCCAGGTGTTATGAAGCTTGTGTATTCTCCAGGCTAAGCTACTTCTTTTCCTCTTAAGAGTTTCCAATTTATTCCTTCCATTGCCCAAATTTATTTTCCTCTCTATCTTTCACGACCCCTATGTTTCTCATTAACCACCTTCACCCGTATACGTGTATTGAGCCTTGTGAGTCCCATCCTCATTCACACCGTCACTTCCTCTTCCTCACTTTGAGCCCTTCTCCATTTTGAGTACAAATTTCTTGGCCTCATTGTATTTTCATCAGCAATGGTAACATTTTAAATAGTATGATTACTGTTGTTTCTGCCATTAAAAAAAAAAATCTCAGCCTATCCATATAATCAGCATAGAGCAGTGATTCTCAGTCAGGGGTGATTTTGCCCATCAAGGGAACATGTGTAAATGTTTGGACACATATTTGGTCGTCGCAACTGTGGGGTGTTTCTGGCGTCTAGTGGGTAGAGTCCGGGGACACTGCCTAAACACCCTTCAATGTGCAGGACATCCCCTGCGACAAAGAGTTGTCTGGCTCCAAATATCAGTATGGCTGAAGTTAAAAAACTCGGTATAGATCCTAAAGTATACTTATCTTCAAAAGCTTTAACAAAATAAAAGGCTAAACAGCCAAAGGGTAGTTAATAATAAAATAATAACTAACATCCATTGGTCTTTTGTCACGTGGCAGGCACTGTGCCAACAGCTTTCCTTGCCTTGTCTCATTTGATTGTCATAATTACCTAATGAGGTAAGAACTATTATGATTCCATTACAAATGATGACATTGAGGCCCAGAGAAGTTAAATAATATAATCAAGCTCACACAGCTGGTTAAAGATCGAGCTGAGGTATAAACCCAGGCAGCCAATGGGATGAGCTTCTTTATTTTGAACCACTGTGAAGAGCGTTGATGCGTCACACATAGCAGAGCAAGGATGGTTAATCTGGGGGCTCTTGGATAGGATTCAGGAGGTCTGTGAACCTCTTGGAAATATGTATAATATTTTCAAGAACGTGCTTTTTTTTTTTTTTCTGGGGTAAGGGGATACAGCTCAAATGGTTGAATTCTCTCAAAGGAAATTGTGGCAAGTAATTCATGGGAAATCCATGAGCATCTTGTTCTTGACTTTGAGGGAAAAAAGAGGGTTTGGGCCCTGTATAAGGCCGCCTTCCTGGAAAGGTATGATTCTTTGCTGATGGGATCAAACTCTGACTCAGCCTATGGCCTGGTATTGGTTGAACTTAAATTGTTGGGCAGCATTGGATTTCCAAAGACTGTTAAACAAAGGGCACAGTACAAGTTTGCTGAAATCTTAAGGAAAGGGGTGACCTCAGCTAATTCAGTTATATGTGATTAGGAAATGTAATGGCTTCAGGTACAAACTGGTTTCACAGAAATGACATATTTGACAGTTATATCAGATATCTGTGTCATAAGATAGGGTTTGCTTGGGCTTCACTGATACTGTCCTCTGTGATTCTCATTGTCTCTGAATTCATGGCTTACCTAGTCCCCTAAGTATCCACATGGTTGCTTATCTGTGTTAATACCTTCAATCTGGTTATCTCCAGCTTTGCAAACTTAGGAATCACACTGACACTTCCTTAAATTTTCTCATTGATTATTTCTAGTGTCTAGGACATTTTATATGCCCATCTGATGTCTAGCAACTTGGATACCCTTTTTTCTTAGTTGTAATCATATATCAATTTTATTTACTGATGATACTGTTGGCTGCAAATGATGATAATAATCGTTTCCTTTCTAACTCTTATTCCTCCTGTTTGCTTGCCTTTTCTGAATGCATCGGCTAGGACCTTCAGAACAGTGTCTGCAGCAGTGTTGGGGCATGCTTTAATTGTACTGCTAGCTTTGATAACAGTCCTTCTGAATTTTCAACATTAAGAATGATGTTTGCTCTTGGTGTTTACCTTGTTAAAGAATTTCCTTCATACTGCTGTTTTGCCAAGTTCCTCGTATTTTAAAAAACATGAAGAATTGTTGAATTTTATCCATTTTGCATCTATTAAGGACATCAAATTGCTTTCAGAATTACATTTCTCAGTTGACTTTGCATTTCACTGCTTTGATCTATGATGTTCTAGTTTCCCAGTCTAACTCTCAGAGAGCAATCATGTTTATAGGATTTTGAGGTGGGAGGTGTTCCCTGTCACCACCCATGTGCGTCCTACAGCTACATTTAACGTGCTCTTGAAAATACATTGGATGAAATGTAATAGGTACTCAAAATATTGCCAACATGACCTACTTAGACATAAGGTAGGGGAGAAAAAATATTTATCATTTTCCATAAATATATATGTCTCCAGATGTACCTATTCACAGGGAGTCTGAACAAAATAGCATTACAGCATGTTCTGTGAGGTCTCCAGGGTCATAAATCAATGGAGCTCAACCAGCAGTGTACCTTTTTCGGTAGAGTCTATCTTTAGTCCTTGAGTCTGCCTGTGGCCAAAAAAGGGAGCATGGGATCGTTTTTTTTTTTATAATATAGTTAATTTTTCCAATATTGAAGTACCAGCAGTCCTTGCTTTGCATGGTTCTGCTACACATTAATTTCAGTTACCGTGTTTTAGTTAAATAACACCAGTTCCCCCCAAACATGATTCAATTTTGAATAACATGGTATATTAACTGAATAACTGCATAAAATACAAACTTCATAGCTGGCTCTTCAGCCCACGAATCACTACATGAACAGCAGATGTGCACACCTAGCCGTGACCCATCACGTCCCTTCCCCAGTCTGTCTGTGACTGGTCCCTGTGCATCTGTGTTCAGCCCACACACAGACAGCAAAGTGTGTGGTTGTGTTGCCTCCTCGTCTCCTGGTGATAAACCCCCATGGCATTTCATAAAAGTGAGCAGTCAAAGAAGGAATTGGTCAACAAATATATAAGTGCAACTGTGGAAGAAAAAGAGATGCTGGAAGTGAAATTCTCAATGAACATAAATGGAATTATCAGAGAAATAGCTGAGCATGGGAATGTTGATTCTGCTGCTGTGGGAGACTGCAGGTGTGCAGCCAGAGGAGCATAGTGGATGCAAACTTATCGATAAATGAGGAAAACGGTCATGACAAGAAGGTTGAAGATGTCCCAGAGGAAGTGATGCTGGCAAAAATCTTCACATTTAGGAACTCTCGGAGATAGTTCACAGCATTGAAAGTACTAATGTCAAAATATTAGAAGCTGATCCAAGCTTAGGATTAAGTTTGAAAATTCACCAAGGCATGGAAAAGATGTTCTCTTTGTATCGCAAGTTATACAATGAAAAGAACAGTAGTATTCAGACTACTTGATAAGCTTTCACAAAGAGATAAATACTTTAATTCTCAATGTTTCTAATGATGAAAATATAGTGTACTAAATAAATTTTAGTTGTACTATTATTTTTCATTTCCCTGTGCATTTAGAACTGACAGTAAGACAGTTTTAATGTTTTGATCAACATTTTTAAAGGTCATGGTATGACTGGAATGTTTACCACTGATTATTAATATCAGTTGGCACAGTTTCATCTTGCATAGTCATTTTTATAGTGCCACATTTCTGTGCGAAGTGAGGACTGCCTGTACCATTTGCTCATTGAGAAAGATTTTGGAAATAGACTGAGAGGAAGAAACAAATACATAACCCCACCCCTCAAAGGTCTATAAATGTATTTCTTTCCAATAGACACTGATTGGTATAACTTTATACTTATTTCTTTTACATAGCTGTGATTCTTAAAGAATTTAATTTCCTGTTTTTTTTATAGACTTTATTTTTTACAGCAGTTTAAGGTTCATAGCAAAATTGAATGGAAGGTACAGAAATTTCTCATAAACGCTCTCCCCTCACAAACCCATAGCCTACCCCATTATCAGCCACATTTGCTGCAGTCCATGAGCCTACACACATCATCATTACCCGAAGTCCATAGTTTGCATCAGGGTTCACTCATGGTGTTGTACATTCTATGGGTTTTGATAAATGTATAACGACATGTATCCACTATTATAGTATCATACGGAACAGTTACACTGCCCTAAAAATCCTCAGTGCTATGCTGATTCATTACACCCTTCCTTTTAACCCCTGGCAACCAGTGATCTTTTTATTGTCTCCATAGTTTTGCCATTTCCTGTTTTTTTTCTCTTTAGGGTTGATTTCAGAAGTATAACTCTTAGTTCATAATCTCAAACTGGTAGCCAGTGTAACAAATTCAGCCCGCAGATCAGTTTTGTTTGGCCCACACACTTGTTTAGGTATATTTTCTTTTTAATGGAGTCAATAGGACACTTCACATACAAGTATGAATTTCCTATTTTTCTTGAAAAAGCAGGAGTTCTGTTAATACCATGTTCATGTTCCCACATGTTAACAGGAAGCCAGCCTGACTGAACACTATTCCTTTAGGGATAGAATTCCCATGCCCCTGTGAGCATTTGAGTTTGGTTTTTCTTAGATACGATTATCAAATGATTTTTTTTAAAGGATGAACCACAGTTGTATCTGCAATAGCAAGGAAAATTTAAAAACCTGTAAACAACTCAGTTTAATAAAGTTAAATAAGCTTTGATGTATCCACTCAATGAATTATTATGCAGACTGAAACAATTGTTAATAAAGCCTATATTGTAACATGGAAAATTCATATTTAAACTGATCAGAAAATTTCATTACCCTTTGTGGTAGGAGCTTCTGGAATGGCTCCCATGATCCCCAACTCCTGGTATTCACTCTGTGTAATTCCTTCCCCTTGAGTGTGAGCTGGCCCAGAACCTGCTACTAGTGAATAAAATATGGCAAAATTGATGGGATGTTACTTCCAAGACTAGGATTGAAGACTGTGAATTCCATCTGTCTCTTTCACGTTTGCTTGTTCTGATGAAACCTGCCCTGTTATGAACTGCCCTTAGAAGAGGGCGATGTAACAAAGAATAGTGTGTGGCCTCTGCCTGATGACCAGTGAAGAAACAAGGCCCTCAGCCCAACTGCCCAGAAAGGAACTGAATCCTGCCTGCACCACTGGGTGATTCTGGGAGTGGATCCGCTCCCTGAACCTCGAGATTACTCGAGCCCTGGCCAACACCTTGACTGCAGCCTGTGGGAGACCCTGGGCTGGAGGACCTTGTCAAGCCTTGCTTGGATCCTTGACCCACTGAAACTTGGAGATAATAAATGCATGTTCTTTTAAGCTGCTAAGTTTTGGGGTGTAATTTGTTACACAACAGTAGATAGCTAATACACCATTGGTAACAATAGTTGTTACTATTTGTACAATAGTTGTTACTATTTGTACTATTTGTTACTATTTGTACTATTTGTACTAGTTGTACTATCACATGCAGGATTGTGCATGTGAGCAATTTGAGCCAGTCGTAGACAGATCCTTGACTTTCTTCAACTGGTAGGAGGTGGGAGAGAGAGAGAGAACGCACACAAAAGAGAGAGAGAGTGTGTGTTGGAGCTGTTATCATTTTGTGACTTTGTAGAGAGACCCCATTTTAAAAGAAAGCTAACACAAATCAGAAAGCAAATCTGAGCGATGAAGGGATACCAGGTTCTGGTGACATCATTTGAGTGCCTTCAGCCCACTGTGTCTGAAACCAGCCCTCTACACTTAACTTCTGTGCCAGTGGATTCCTTTTTTTCTCAAAGCAGTTTCTAGTTTTTGCAACCCAAAGAGGTTGACCTGATACAAACTTAATTAGCTAATGATGAGAACCTCAGCTGTCCAAAGAAGGACTTGTCACTCTAAACAGTTGCCCCACATTTTGTTTCAACTGACACAGTTTGGAGCATATGTTCATGGCTTTACAGGAATGAGGAAAAGGTATTTGTAAGTTTGTGAGCACAGGTTAAAAAAGTAATTGGAAACTAAGTAAGTATAAAAGCATCTTCAGTCAAAGAAAGATTTTGTAAGCTGAAATATTGTTCGTTTTTATGATGGTGCATGTATATCTTCATATATAAAACTTCACTATCATTAGGAAGCGTCACACAAAATAACAAACACACCTTTTTCAACCTGGTTATAAATATGCAGAATGGAGCTATTTCACCAAAGCATTACGTGCTTCCAGCTGGTAATATATCAATAAAAGCTTTTGCTCCAAGATGTCATTAAAGCCACATTTGTTCATTTCTATTTATTATTAGAAAAAAACAAAATGAAAAAAAGTGGATCTGAGTCATATTTCCTGTGAGTTCATCATTTGCTGGCATATAACACTTGTGAATTTTATTCAATTCATTTAAAATGATTTCTAACATGTAGCCAGAAAGTTAAGGGCGGCAAAGAATTCAAAATGATCAGCAGGCATCCAAGATTTCTCAGGAGACAGATTTAGAATCACAACTAAGGTATGTTTTCCTTAAGGAACTGTATTTTAGAAAAATTATCTCTAATGAACCAGATTTTTTCCTCATAAATTCAGCTCATTTGTGTTTTGAAATCAGTAGACGCAAATGACCTTTTTTTTTTTACTCTTTATTTTCAGTTAATTTTTGTATATTTTGAGATATGGGTCCAACTTCCTTCTTTTGCATGTGAATATCTAATTGTTCCAGCTCTATTTGTTTCTTTTTTTTTTTTTTAACATCTTTATTGGCGTATAATTGCTTTACAATGGTGTGTTAGTTTCTGCACTGAGCTGATCTCTCTGTGCCATGCTGTTGCTTCACAGCTAGCTATCTATTTTACGTTTGGTAGTGTGTATATGTCTATGCCACTCTCTCACTTCGTCCCTTCCCCCTCCCTGTGTCCTCAAGTCCTCAAACGACCTTCTTAAGATAATGTGGTGTTTTGGTTTTTTTTTTTTTCTTTTTTTTCTTAAAAATAGGTCAGATACAGGCCAGGGACTGTGGTGCTCATTTCAGATGCCCTCAGAATTCATTCTCTTTTCTTATTTATTTTGTAACTATGTGATTACAAAGATGTCAGCTGGGCTAAAGTGATGATTACTGCTGTAAATCTTCACCCAGAGTTTGAAGAAAAGCTTTCAGAGGTTGAGAATACCCAGATAATGTTCAGAAGAGAAATTAGAAAAAAGAGGAAAACCCAATAATAGCTAAAACAAAACAAGGTGAAAAAAGGCTTGTGCCTTCTTAAAATTCCCAAATTGTCCCTGGAAGTTGAAATGCTACAGAAACCATTTTCTTTATAATGATTCTGCCCTTTTGAGGGTAGCCTTCTAGGAATCAGATACCTTAGGAGGTAACCTGTTTGCCTTTAATTTTAGCTAAACTAGAGAGAGGGTTACCAGCCTGGGTATTAGTAGTAGGCCATATCAGTGAATCCGTCTGAATGAATCTGACACCACTATCACAGCCGACAACATTCCCCATGAGCCACATGTTCATGGAAGCCTTTGTGGTAGAGGCTTGGAGCCAGCCTCTCTCACTCCATTTCTTCCCCCTTTTCTGGGTGGTTGGGAAGCTCAAGAGCATAATTCCCAGATTCCCCTGTGGTCAGAGTTCTGGGTTAGAGTTAGGCTCTATTCATCACTTGTCCTGTGGGAGATCTGGAAGGTGGGAGTGGGGCAGAGATACCTCCTGTGCCCATGACAGTTAACAAGCAAGCACTCACAGTGCGACAGCCAGATGCCAGGCTCCAGTGTCTGGTTGCCACTTAGGTGGGGATAACAGCAGAAGTGGTAATAGCAGCAAAAACAGAACCAGGACCTTCAGACTAGTAGTCTATCTTCCAGTCTTTCCAGCGATTTGATAGGCAACTTCTAAGTCCTTTTATAAGACTTTTATTAGTCCCTTTTGTAAGACCCTCCATGCATCCATTTTCTTGCCCTATAAGGTGCCAGCAGAGTTCCAAGCATCCCAGTTTGTCCAGGACTGCCCCAATTTTACTACTGAAAGTCCTGCATCCTGGGAACCTCCTCAGGTTCTAAAAAACCGGAGTGGTTGGTCACCCTAAGATCCAGCCACTCTGGGTGGGGCATTCTGTCTACCCCAGCCCTGTCTGTGGGCTGAACATGAAACTTGCTTTGATCAATGGGATACTAGCATATATTAGCCAAGAAGTACCCTGTTTTCTCCCTTGCCTCTGCCAGGAAAATGCCCAGGTTATCCTGCTTGAGAGTCACACATTTGGCCCAGATGTACCAGCCACCAGCAAGGTATTGAGTGAACAGAGCATGAAGAACTGCCCAGCCCTGCCCAGCCAAGCCCAAATCTCTGATCTGCCGACCTGTTTTTTTTTTTTTTTTTAATAAACATTTATTTATTTTTGGCTGCATTGGGTCTTTGTTGCTGCACGCGGGCTTTCTCTAGTTGTGGCGAGCAGGGGCTACTCTTTGTTGCAGTGCACAAGCTTCTCATTGCAGCGGCTTCTCTTGCTGCGGAGCACGGGCTCTAGGAGTGCGGGCTTCAGTAGTTGTGGCTCACGGGCTCTAGAGCGCAGGCTCAGTAGTTGTGGCGCACGGGCTTAGCTGCTCCACGGCATGTAGGATCTTCCTGGACCAGGGCTCGAGCCCGTGTCCCCTGCATTGGCAGGTGGATTCTTAACCACTGCACCACCAGGGAAGTCCCCTGACCTGTTATTTAAATAAATGCTCTTGTTTTAAGCTGATGTGTGTGCATGTGCATGTGTGTGTTTCAACATTATCATAATAACAGATAATTGGTGTATACCCATTACCCAAATTAACTCAGTTTATGCTTGAACTATCTATAGTGATTTCTATTTCCTGCACTGAATCCTGACTGGTACAGAATTTTACAAAGATTTGCTCCTTTTATTATCACAACGACCTGATGAGGAGTTATGGTGGCTGCTCCCACTTTACAGATGAGGTTCATGGATGGTAAGTAAATCATCCAAGTCCATTCATCTGGGAGATGCCAGCACTGGAAAGCGAACCAGGTCTGCTGGACTATAGAGCCCACCTTCTTATCTGTCAGACCCCACTTTCAGACAGACTAAATCACACCTAGGGGAAAAGAAATATGAACATGTTTCTGCTGGAAAGAATCTAGAAGAAAACAGGTTTACAAGGTCTACAATGGATGGGAGCTATAAAGGAGGTGCAGGTTTCAGGAAGCGAATCTGAAGCTGTAAGGGTGCTTGCATGTTCCAGAGCCGAATTCTTTGAGGGTTGTGCAACCTCTTCATGTGATATGATTGGATTTGGCCCTATCTCCAGATTTACTCATCTCTTCCATGACAGCATATTAAACGACAATCTCAAATAAAGACCCACTCATCTGAACAAAGGGAACACGCCTCACTCAAGCCTTTCTTTGATTTATAACCAGTTCTCTTTTAACATGAGGACCCAACAAACAGTAGATCGCTGACTAGCTTGAACAATGAACTTGTTAGTTAACAGAATTAACAGTGTGTTGTTTCACTGCAATGACAGTAATAAAACAGGAGACGTGAAGCCGATATAGTCACAACTGAATCGTAATGGATGAGATATTTACAGCAAAGCTGTTAAAACATTGAATAAAATATGGGAAGAGCAAAAGCAGATGTGTTTTTATTCTTCTTAGTTGAAGCTTGTAAGGTAAAAAGATAGTTGAGTAATAATCACAGGTTCTGATTCACAATGCGTTAATAAATATTCATATGGTACCAGCCGCTGAAACTTTCCAGATACGGAAATAAAGCGAGAAAGCCTGTTCTTGCCTTACACTTTGCTAAGTTTAGATTTTCAGACACACATGTCAATATCTCCATTAGGTTCTTGTAAAAGTTCTCTTTTATTTTCCACAGCCTTCCAAGTCTTGCTGGTGAAACACTCATCTTTTCTTTTTTTCCAGTGTCACAGTATTTCCCCCACTCAAACCAGAAGAAAGTAGAAAGAAATGATGGTCTATTAATAAAGAAGAGACCTATAATTTAAGTAGAAGATAGAGGTGGAAGGAAATGAGCATTTCTCTTTTGAATTAGGCACAGGTAAATGAGATTTACATCCCACTGGAAATCCACAATCCCAAATGAGTTCGAACAGTGGGATGCTTGATTTCACATGACCAAGCAAAATGCATTTATGTGCTTTTTCTCCCCTTCTTTTGTTATTATCTTGTCTTTGTTTTCAAAGGAACAGGGGAGTTTTTGAGAGCACAGGGGAATGCTGCTTTACCCAGATCTGAAACAACTGGGGAAACATAACTGGGGACATGAGTGTGTCAGGATGCTGCGTCCGGATTATGTTTCCCTGTATTTCAGAAAAGCAGCTGTTGGGAGAGGGGAGGGGGAGGCTTGGCACAGACCTAGCTTGGATTTTATGGGGGAAGGAAGGAAGAAAGGGAGACAAGAGTGCACTGCAGGGGCCTGGACCCCTCTGACTGGGGCGGCCCCTCCCTCCCCGTGTGAACTCCAGGTTTGGAAATGGGAGGCTCCTTGACGGATGACCACGAGCACTGCAGTGGGTAGCATGACGGGGCTCGCTGAGGTTGCCATGACATCCTTTGTTCCCCACTTCCCTGCTTTTATGGGCGTGTGTGTGTACCTTGGCTTGTATGTGGAACTGCAAGGCTTTGTGATGCGCTTTCATTGTCCGTCTGTTTTATTAATGCCCGCGTTCTTTTGTCTCCTCGCACAGCCACCACGACCTCTCCCTAGATTTGCACGGAATCTTTCATTTGGGCTCCATTCTTTGCTTTCCCTCAGATTATCTCTGCTGGCTCCAAATGAGGTTTTGTTGTTGTTTCTGACCATCCCCCCCTTCCCAGCCCTGCCCTTATTATTTGTTTCCTTTCAATGAATGCTGTCCCCACAGACTTACATTGTGGTTTTCATTTTCTTGCTCTGCTGTATCTTCCCCCAAAATCTGAAGTTGATGTTCTGGGCACTTGTCTGTGGCCCAGAGTTGTAGGAAGGGAGAGGTCAGGGAGGGTGGCTTCTGAGTGCAGGACCAGCAGGGCGGAGAGGCCCAAAGCTGGGGCTCAACAGGGAAACCTCTTTTTACTGAAGACCCCCATCTCCCTCCCAAGAGAGGATCATTCCCTGAAGAGCTTTCCTTGTGCACAAATACTGGAGCAAGTAGGCCTCTCAGGGATCAAGAGGCCCAGGCCACTTCCGTTGTGGGGTTCTCAGTATGTTACATCTACAGTGAAAACATACCAAAAGAGGGTTATAAAAATTGTGATACATTTTAAATATTTACACTCAAATTAATGCCCCTCACACAAATCTCAGGCTATGTAATTGTGCTTTGTGTAGGAAAATTAGGGAATTTATTAACAATATCTATTCGGTGTGAACTAGTGATAGCCTTGCAAACAAGACTCGCTAACAAAACCCAGGCACGCAAGGTGATATCGTAGATATCATGATACTTGAGAGCTAATATCAATTGGTTTATTGGTTAAATCCTTAAAAAGTTGGTTGGTTCCTTGATCATACTCTGATTCTCTCCTTGCTCTAGGCACAATTAACAAGGCATTTATTCTCAATGGGGGGAAAATAGGAGTTTCAGAAGGCACATTTTCCCCCGGTAACTTTAGCAGAGGAATTAATCATTACTATGCAGTCGTCGTTTTTGGAAGACTGTTTGGAATGTGGTTCTTGTCTCTTTTCCCTTCAGATTTTTTTTCTTTGAAATTGGACAGCCTAAATGTTAGCATTACTGGAGCTGAACATACTGTAACACTTAACCCAGGTGAAAAATGACTGCTTGCCAACGACTTTTACGTCTATTTTAAGACTATGGTGGTTATATACTACAGTTAAACATAATATGTTCTGATGTAGAGAGGGTGGTAGATCTAGGCGTCAATGACATGCTTTTGAAAACACAAATATTGTGAAAAGTGAGCCAGGTATGGCTACATAGAAATTTGTGCAAATAAGAAAAATATAGTTATCACTTTGTTAGGAATCAGTATGTACTTTACTCTGTGCTGGGATTCTTTATTCATTGGCTAATAAAAATTTTCAGCTCTAGGTAGAAGTTTGTTTTTTCCCTAGGTAATTGGTGAACGAGTAGAGCCAGACTCTAATAAGTAAACAGTGCACCTGGTAAATTGAATGAATAAGTGATTCAATATTGTTGGCATAAACTGGGCTAGGATCTTGTCCCAGTTTAAAACTTTAGCATACTACGCTCTTAGGACCTCATTCTTAAGAGAAGGCTCTTTCTTTATGAATGAAATTTATTTACAGAAAATGAAGCATTTGGCTGAGTTGGTGACTCATTCCAGATTGCACAGCAAGTCAGAATTACGGCTGTGTAGCAGGTTCTAATCCCATGGTCCAGCAGTTGGACCATTCTCCCTTAGCTTCCTCAAGAATTAATTTCTCATTACAAGTAAATGTGTTCTGCGCTACAGGCTGAACATACCAATACTGAACACATTTTCTAACAGATATTTCAAAGATACAGACGAGTTCTTGCATCTTTCCAAAAGCAGTGCAAGGGACTTCCACAGCAGGTGGAGGAAAGGTCCTTTTGGCCAGAAGAAGGGATGCAGAAGTTCTGCTGGATCAGGTTTTCTTGGCCAAGCTTGTCTGTGTAGCTCTGGTTAACATGCACATATCCACCACTCAAAACTGGGCCCACGGCTCTGACAGTGAACCTGCCAACCTGACCAATCAGATCCAAGTCTACCATGTTGCCAGGGTAACTAATACACAGTCACAAAATCAGAATGATCACAGTGCGGAAAAACATACAAAATGCAGTATTTCCATGCTTCGCGAGAGAAAGAGGGGAAAAAACCCCTCAAAATCTAGGTTGACCATAGGTTGCAGGAACTGGTACCTGTTTCTTAAGTATGATCCATTGATTTAGGACAATGTGCAAAATACGTATGTTTACATGTATGTATATATTCACATTCATAGAAAATCTATGCATCGCTTCTGGAACAGTACAGAGAATTTGGTGTGGGAGAACAATTGGCAGATGATGGTTTGAGATGGAAAGATCAGAAGGCACAAGGACGAATTTAGCATCTGACATGCTTTCTGAGCAACTCCTGGTTCCTCAGGATGTTTCTGGGCTCACTTAACACAGTCGATGCTCCCTCCTTTCAGCATTTAAATGATGCTGCTTGCTAAGGTATTAAAAGCCACTTCAAGCTCTTAACAGGGATAATTATCTTCAGGCTAACTGGTTGTCCTGCTTTGACAAGGTCCTGCCTAAGCGCCCCCTTCTAACTCTGTTCTTTCTTACTCTCTCCTTTGTAGTCCTGCATCCCTGTTCTTCCTTTTTGTCTACTGAACAAGAAGCTTATTCCCACCGTATTCATTTCTTAGGGCTGCTGTGACCAAGTACCACAAACTGGGTGGCTAAAAACAACAGAAATCTATTCTCTCAGAGTCCTGGAGGCTAGGAGTCTGAGATCAAGGTGTTGGCAGGATCGTGATCACTTTAAGGTTCTAGGGGAGAATCTTTCCCATGCATCTCTCCAAGCTTCTGGTGTGCTGGCAATCTTTGGTGTTCCTTGGTTTGTAGACCCATCACTTGAATCTCTGCCTCTGTTGTCACATGGTGGTCTCTCTGTGTCTCTTTTCTTCTTATAAGTACACAATTGGATTAGGGCTCATCCTAATCAAGTACGACCTCATTTGAACTTGATATTATCTTCAAAGATCCTGTTTCCAAACAGGGTCATAGTCACGGGTACAGGGAATTAGGACTTTGGCATATCTTTTTGGGGGGATGTAATTCAATCCAGAATCCACCTCATGATTACTGCCTTGAGTTCTCTTCTATCAGCTCTTTCCATGGCTGGCTTATTCCCATCTTTTGGGAATCAGATCAAAAGCCAGCTTCTCAGGATCCTCCCCAGAGCACCCCATCTCAACTATGAACCCCCCCAACTCCCTGTCATCACTGGACTTTGTTTCTTTCATACACCTCACCAACCACCTGAAGTATAGTCCCCCTCCCTCTCTCTGTGTAATATAAACTCCTAAGAGAAGATGTTATGCATGCCTTGTTTACAGTTCTATTCCCAGAGTGTAGGTTGGTATCTGAAATAAAATATGTATTTGATTACTCTTCATTGAATAAAGAATCCCTATCAGAAAATTTGGGAAACATGGGAAGCTGTAGATGAGAAGGCTGAGGACTGAGACAGTATACTTCCAATTGATGACAAGTATTTAACTGGTCATTTAACACGTATTTATTGAACATCTATTATGTGCTAGGCCCTGTTCTAAGGCCTGTAGCAGCAAGCAAAAATCCTGTCCTTATGGGACTTACAACTGAGTGAGAGAAGAACTTCCATAAGACCAGCAGCTACCATGTGTTGAGTGCTTACTGTCTGCCAGGAACAGTGTAGAACACCTGGGATGTCAGTCCTATAAAAACCATAGGAGGCAAGTACTGTTATCAATTTTACTTCTTCCTGGTGAGGAAACAGTTTCAGAGCATTTAAATAAATCACCCACATTTACTTGGCCATGAGCAGGAGAGCAGAGACTCCTCTCAAGCAGTGGATTCCACTCCCTACCGTCTTAACTGGTGCATTATGCAGCTCTAGGAGAAAATATAATCTCATTTAATGCTAGCTGGAAGTTTACGCAGTTGGTGCTGTAATCAACTCTGTCTTCCTGATGAGGAAATGAAGTACAAAGACGTTAAAGAGCTTCCACACAGTCACACAGCTACCAGGTGGTGGGGCAGGAAGGAGACCTCTGTGATTTGACTCCAGATGTTCATAAGCGCTACCTTTAATGTTCTCTTCTTCAGTGTGTAGGCTTGTAGGGAGATGTAGCAGGAGCATCCTTTTTAACCCAGTTCTAACCCTAGGGCTCTCAAGCTCTAAAAGGTACAAGAATCACCAGTCCTTCTGAATCAGCAAGTCAGTTGTTTCCATTGTCCTTGTGTGACCTTCTGGCTTTCTGGGACGCCTTGATTTTTCATTCGTTTCTATACTCACATGGCAGACTTTGTGCTTCAGGATGGCTCCTGAGAGTGTTGGGGGCTCAGTGGCCTGAATCACTCCCTCTGTGTATCCCTTGAAATAGACATCTGTTGTTTGCTTGCCCCAAGTCCATTCTGCCTTCTGGTAATAGCACCTGAATTTCCTTTTGGGAAATCATGCCTTCCTCCTCCCAATCCATGAGGTTTGGAGAGAGATGACTCTTTCCTCTGCTCCAGGGGTGACAACTGACCCAAGTATGGCCAATTATAATGGTGCCAGGCAATTTAATGGGTTCAGTTGGGAACAAGAAACTGTCTTTTCACTAGGACCACAAAGTCCATAGGATGAAGTCTGGTGCTTTGTTACTGTGAAGGGAGAGTTAGCCAGAGAAAAAAGCCACATTAAGGGAAGCAGAGATGAGAAATAAAGAGAGAGTCCTGATGAAATTTTGGAATTGCTGGATCTAGCTCTGCCTGAGGGTAGATTATCATTTTAGCTTTAATGGTATTTAAGACAATAAAGGCTCCTTTTTGCTTAAATCCAGTCAAGTTAGGTTTTTGACACTTGCTGTTGAAAGATTCCCAAATAAAACATCTTCAGATAAATTTACCTTGTGTTCCAGAAGGAACTGGATTGGCTTATGACAGTATTTCAGACTGAGGTGTGGATGTCTTTAAGTGTTGACTCAAGCGTTGGGTTGCTTAAAGTACTCAAGATGGGATTTCAGGCATGGGTGACAGAAGTCCAAGAACCCTCCAAAATTTTATGCAGAAAGTTGGATGAGGTTTGATCTATTTTGTTAATTTCTCAGTGGCTAGCAATTTAATCATGTACCCTGATTTTAAAATATTTTGAGCATGCACCCCCATGCATTATTTATTTGTAAATAAATAAATAAAATATATTTATTTACAAATCACGTATTTGCACTAAAATACTGATATATTATGTCCACTGTAAAGCATAAATAAAAAGTAAGCTAGAAGTTTAAATGAGTAAGATTAAACAAAAATAAATAACTGTAATTTAATTATTTTATTAATTGTAAAAGAGCTTTGCTCTCACTAAACAAAATTAGTATTAAGTGTGAACTGCATGCTAAATTTTACATGTTTCATGACTTGATGGCTTCATGTTATTATTCTAAAGCACACCAAGACCTAACAGGTACTTGGGGTGAGGGCCATTGTTCCAGTTACTTTGGGCTATGTATCTAATTGTCCCCAAATTCAGTGGTTTAAACCAACAATTTTATTTTGCTCACATTTTCTGGGTCAGGAATTAAGAAAGGGTCCAGCTGGATGGTACTCTTCTGGAGTCCCTCATTCGTGCAGTCCAGTGTTGGCCAAGGCTGCAGTCATGTGTAGATTTGATGGGCTGGACTTCCAAGGGGTCCCATTCACATGGCTGGCAGCCCTGGGACTCAGCTGGGGCTGTTGACCAGGACACATTCATGTGGCCTCTCCACCGTGGTGGTCTCAGTGTAGCTGGACATCTAACCTGTCAGCTTGCTTCCCTCAGAACAAGCATCCCAAGAAGACCAGGTGGAGAGGCTGCATGGCTTTTCCTGATTTAGCCTCAGGGGTCACACAGCATTCCTTCCTCCGTAAACTGTCAGTCAAAGCACTGATAAGCCTGCCCAGATTTAAGAAGTGGGGAATTAGACTATGCCTCTTAATGAGCAGATAACAAGATCACCTTGTAAGCCACGTGTGGGAAGGGAGATATTGTTGGATATATCCTTGGAGAATATAACCTGCCCCATTCGCCATTACAGATTCAGTGACTTATTAATAGATATTTGTGGAACACCTACCATGTGTCAGGCTAAGAATATGAGGAAGTAGTGTTTTTAAAAAATAATGTCCCTGTCCTTCTGGAGACTATATTCTAGTACAAAAAATATTGGGCCATGGATATAAATGTAAATCTATATTTAAAATAATCTTCTTAATAACTCTGTGGGCTTTGAATTCTTGGCAGATCTGAGTTGATCATCACTTTTTTTTTTTTTAACATCACAGCATAACTGACAAAAAGCTCATAGTAGGAGTGGGAGGAGTTCTGCTGTTTTCTTGTTGAATGTAGATACTTTGCATTGTTGCTATTTCCTTCAACTCAGATTTCTTTGCAGGAATTTTTAAGCCATTTGTCCTTTTTGTAAGAGCTGCTGTAGTTAAGAGCAGGTAGTGCAATCTGTGAATCCATATTACTGGGCATGTGTGAATTGGAAAAACCTCAGGAAGCTGTAGGCTAGAAGGAATAAGAATTCTGCTGGAAATAGAGACACAGAGGTAGAGAACAAATGTATGGACACCAAGGGGGGAAAGTGGCGGTGGGAGGGTGTGGGTGGGATGAATTGGGCGATTAGGATTGACATGTGTACACTGATGTGTATAAAATGGATAACTAATAAGAACCTGCTCTATAAAAAATAACTAAAGTAAAATTAAAAAATTTAAAAAAAAAAGAATTCTGCTGGGTTGTAGGATTCCCATCTTTTTTCAGCATTCCTGCAACACCTTATGCAACTGACTCAGATCAAGTGAGACGAGTGCCAAGCTGCTTATTAAAATACAGCAAAGCTTGGGCTTCCCTGGTGGCGCAGTGGTTGAGAGTCCGCCTGCCGATGCAGGGGACACGGGTTCGTGCCCTGGTCCGGGAAGATCCCACATGCCGCGGAGCGGCTGGGCCCGTGAGCCACGGCCGCTGAGCCTGCGCGTCCGGAGCCTGTGCTCCGCAAAATACAGCAAAGCTTAATTTCTTTCTTAGTTTTAGCATGAAAATAAGTATAAATAGAAGGTCTAATGTTGCCTGTTTTTCCTGTTTTTTACTTTGGAGGCCACTGCTCTAGACAAAATCAGAAAATGCTTCCTTGTCCTTACCAGTTAAAGAGGGTGATGCTTCCAGAAAGGACATAGTCCCCCCCAAATGGAACAGCCCCACCTCATCTCCTTTAGTGCTTTCCCTTGACTGATAAGCAAACGGAACTGAAATAAGTTATATCTTGTAGGAAGTAGCCTGACATACAATGTTGTTGAAATAAAAGCAAATGTAAATGAGAAGCTTGTGAGAGTTAAATAGAGGGGGACATTTTAATTTTTTCAGTTGCTTGTCTGCTTTGGGCAGAGACTATTTGCTTTGAAGAATCGTACAAATATTTTTTGTCCATATATTAGAATATCTCAGGCTTTCCTCTCTGGAAACCTTTGTGCTCTTGTTGTCTGAGGAATCTATAAAGAGTGATACATCTCTTGTAAATGGACCTGGAATGTGCGATATCCTCATTCCTTTCTTGCCAGGGGCCACTTGCTTTTTTTTTGTTTTTTTTTTTTTTGTTTTTCGGTACGCGGGCCTCTCACTGTTGTGGCCTCTCCCCTTGCGGAGCACAGGCTCCGGACGCGCAGGCTCAGCGGCCATGGCCCACGGGCCCAGCCGCTCCGCGGCATGTTGGATCCTCCCAGATCGGGGCACGAACCCATGTCCCCTGCATCGGCAGGCGGACTCTCAACCACTGCACCACCAGGGAAGCCCGGGGCCACTTGCTTTTATTCCTGAGTTGATGCATCGGTGACCAGGGTTATTGCTCCCAGAATCCATGTTAAAACACACAAGCCACAGAGATTTTCTCAGCTGTGCTATGAACTTAGTGTGGGCTTATCTCAGTTCTGGTTAAATAATTCAAATATGAATAGCAATAAAGATATTAACGGCAGTGCTATTGTTAATTCTAGTAACTAAGAGCTACTCAGTGCCTCCTCCTTGCCAGGTGCTGTGGTAGGTAGTCCCATGGGGTTAATCTTTACCCCTCACAGCCGCTTGAGGCTTATACTATGGCTTTTACAACAGCAGTGAAAGGAAGTCCTCTGAGGTTCAGAGAAATGTAGCAACTTGAGTATCAGTGGCTGAGTGCAGGGAGGACCCTGTATAGTCTTAGGCCAGCCTTGCAAGGTTAATGGTTTCTGTGTATATATTATTGGCTCTGTGTTCATCCCATGTTAATACCAGAGGTTGTAGGCAGAATTCTAGTATGATCCTCTGTGACCTTTGCCTCGGATAATCCCCTCCCCCTGAGTGTGAGAGGAACCTGTGAATATGATGAAATATCACTCCTATGGAAAAAAAGATTTTGCCAATGTAAATTAAGATGTGTAATCAGTTGACCTTAAGATAGGGAGATTGTCCTGGGTGGGCCTGACCCAATCAGGTGAGCCCTTGAAGGAGAAATTGGGCTGTTCCTGAAGAAAGAGGTTTAAAGAATGAAAGGGATTTGACGTGAGGGAGAGTGTCCATTGCTGGCTGTGAAGATGGAAGAGGCTGCATGGCAAGGAGTGTGGGTGGCCTCTGTGAGCTGTGAGTGGCCCCTGCCAACAGCCATAGAAAACCAGGACTTCAGTTCCAGCAATCCGAATAAGGTAGGAAATGGATCCGTCTCTAGTACAAGACATGAATGCTGCTCAGCCAGTCCCTGGGTTTCAGCCTTGTATGATCCTGAGCAGAAAACCCAGCCATGCCCTGCCTGGACTTCTGGCCTGTAGACCTGGAGCTGATTAATGGGTTCACTGTAAGCTGTTAAACTGATGGTAATGTTGTGTCACACAACACTAGAAAACTAATATACCGCGTGTGCCTTTCCTATACTTAGATTAACTGAAGTGCCGCGATAGTGGTTCTTTCTTTTGATTTTTAAAAATCATCTTTGCGTTCTGCTTTACATGTGGCAGGTGCTGCACACATGGACTAGAGGGGCTGTGTGTCTGGTTAGGAATGCAGACCCTGGCGCCAGAGTGCCTGCTTTTAAGCCAGGCACCAAATCTTACTGGCTGTGGAAACTTGGACAAATTATTAACTGTCTTGTGCAAAATGAGAATGAAATAATCGCACTAGCTCATGAGGCTAAGGTGAGGATAAAGTGGTATTTGCATGTACAGTTCCTGGTGCATAGTAAGAACTCAATAAAATGTCAGTTATTATTATTGTGTGTTTCATGAATTAGCCAATGAATTTTAAACACTTTGGAGAGAAACCTTATAAATAAATCTCCCAAACATGTCTCTACCTGTCTAAGATGAGCTTATGGAATTCTTTGTAAACTTTCCTGGGCTACTTGTTATTAAATTGTTGAGGTATCTGTATTACAATGATATCTGCTGACACCTTGGAGAACTGGGTCCCTACCTAACCAGTCCCATTCCATATGAGTTGTTTTTTTGTTTGTTTTTTTTTTAAATTTTATTTATTTATTTTATTTTTGGCTGTGTTGGGTCTTCGTTTCTGTGCGTGGGCTTTCTCTAGTTGTGGCGAGCGGGGGCCACTCTTCACCACGATGCGCGGGCCTTTCACTGTCGCGGCCTCTCCCGTTGTGGAGCACAAGCTCCAAACGCGCAGGCTCAGCGGCCATGGCTCACGGGCCTAGCTGCTCCGCGGCACGTGGGATCCTCCCAGACCAGGGCCCGAACCCGTGTCCCCTGCATTGGCAGGCAGACTCTCAGCCACTGCGCCACCAGGGAAGCCCCTGAGTTGTTTTTTTGGTGGTACGCGGGCCTCTCACCGTTGTGGCCTCTCCCGTTGCGGAGCACAGACTCCGGACGCGTAGGCTCAGTGGCCATGGCTCACGGGCCCAGCCGCTCCACGGCATGTGGGATCTTCCTGGACCAGAGCACAAACCCGTGTCCCCTGCATTGACAGGCGGACTCTCAACCACTGCACCACCAGGAAAGCCCCCATATGAGTTTTATTTGAATTCCTTTGGGGAGAGAATTTGTACTCTTCGAATGAACCATCCACATATTGGAATATCTTGGTGTCTGCTGTAAAAATCGTTTCTTCGTTCCTGTTGTCAGATATTCCTCTGGGTGTGGCCATGTGCTGTATCTAGTAACAGTCACCTCTGGTTTCCCCACATGCCATGGGCTGAGAAATCCATATGTATCCATCAAGTGTGCCAGACATCTGTTCACCCCTGCAGATCCACTTCCCCCTCTGATATTTAGGGGCAACCTGCTCCCCCGCCCTCCAGCCCTCCAGCTTTCTATTGGGCGAGCTGGCAAGAAATCAGAGGGAAGAGAGTGAGGCCGGGGTATTTATTTCCTAGGCTCCCTTCCTCTGGGTTTGTCTTGGCTGGTTGTTTCCTCGATGCCACTGTAATCAAGGTAGCCTTTTCCACGTAGCTTTTCCTTCTTCCTGATTCTGGAAACACCCCCATCCCCTGTCCCATCAGGCCGAGGGATTGTGGCACTCCCTCTACTGCAAACCCTCAAATAAGACAATTTTTAAAGGTTGTTTGTTCATGTCTCTAACAGAGCAGAATAGTCCCTTGAATTCTGTTTTCTGCTGATTGTTTTGGGAAACCTCTAGAAATGGAGAGTGCATTTGACTCTGATACGGAACACTTCTGTTTTGCATATTGACATGTGTTTTAACAAGAAAAAGGTCAAGGATGGGGACAGCACTGCTTGTTGGTGTGACAGCCAACATTTACCTGAGCCTTCTCGATACACTGCAGTTTAAAATAATTTAGTAAAATAATTGTCATGATTGATTTTTATTTTCTTTTTGGACCCAGAGTTCACTCTTGTGGCTTTAGGGCTAAGTAACTTTCAGAAGCTTACATTTCCTTTTGATGGAAATTCATTTCTTAAGTTCTGGGTGGATGACAAACTTTGATTAAAATCACAAACTCTTTTACGATCTCTTGGTGAAAGCTGGTGAACCCAATTGCTGTTGACATATTCTTTGAGCAACTTTGAGCAAAATCCCTTTGATTGGGATTTTCTGAGCATACTCTTCTTGCTTGTAAATCACATATCTTCTGAAGACGTCGGTGGGGGCCTGAGAGGAAGGTGGGCATTTAAACATTGCAATCACAATAGTAACAGCTGTGTAACTTTACCTAATAACTCTAGGTCCACCAACGGTAGGATCATACTTTTGCAAAAAGAGATGAGAAAATGGTTTATATTTAGAATGTCTTACTTTCACTGGTAAGAAAAGAGGGGGATGTAGTTGGAGAGCATGCATGAAGACACTTAGATCAAAAAAAAAAAAGGAAGAGGTGCCCACGAGGGCCATAAAAATACCAGAAAAAAATCCCTGTTCGATTCGAGAAACATTTATTGATCACCTACTGTGTGTCAGGTGGTCTGTCGGGTGATTCTGTGCTTTGCACAGACTCTAACAAGAATGATGTCATGTTTTACATCAACCTGCTTAGCATCTCCCAGGAAAGAGGAAACAAAATTATCTGCAGTAAATATTTGCTGTCTTTTCCATTTCAACAACTCTTAACTTCTTCTGATTTTCCATAATACGATTCTTCTCCATTCTTAGGCCATGAGTTGTAGAGATGGCTGACCTCATTACTACTCCCAACTCCAGGGGAGGGCATGTGACCAGGCTGAGCCGATTAGCACTGCAGTAGGTTCGGGTGGCCATCTGACCCAAAGTCTTACAATAGTATTCAATCTTAGAATTGCAGAACCAGAGGAAGACAAGTTCTTATCAGCTGTACTTGCTCCAATAGGATTTCTAGGTACTGTAATTCTGTAATTTCTGGGGGTTGCCACATAGAAAAAGCATGCATGAAAATGAAGCCAAGCACAGTAGAAATCAGAGTTTAGAGACTGATGGAAATCAAGCCCTTAGGATGACATTTGGGCTCCTGGATCCAGCTATGCCTGAAGCTGCTTTACCCTTTGGTGTGTCCAGGTATGTAAACGAATACATTCTCCTCTTTTGCTTAAACCTATATAGTTGAAGTTCTCTCATTCTCTCTTCAAAGACCAGTATGTTTAATTGTTATTATGCCTGCTATTATGGGTTTAATTGTGTCCCCCCCCCAAATATGTTGAAATTCTAACATCTGGTACCTCATATTATGACCTTATTTGAACATAGGGTTCTTGCAGATGTAATTGGTTAAGATGAGGTCATACCGGAGTAGGGAGGGCCCTTAATCCAAAATGACTGGTGTCCTTATAAGAAGAGAGAAGAGAGAGATCACCATGTAAAAACAGAGATGGAGACTGGAGTTATGTTGCCACAAGCTGAAGAACATCAGGGGCTTCCAGAAGCTGGAGGAGATAAGGAAGGATCCTCCCTCTAGAATCTTCAGAGAGAGCATGGCCTGGCTGACACCTTCCTTTTGGTCTGTTAGCCTCGAGAACTGGGAGTAATGAATTTCTCTTTTTTCAAGCCATCCAGTTTCTGGTACTTTGTAACAGCAGCCCTGGGAAACTAACACACCAGTAAAAACTGATATGCCATGATGAGAGTATTACAGGAAGATGAAAAAAAATATTTTAGAAAAAGCTTCCAAAAGGAAAATCGTTCTTTAAAGACATATAAAAATATAAACAGGTGAATAAGGAGAAGTTTCTTGAGCAAAGGAGCACATAGATGTAGAGATATGTCTGGTGACCTGCAAGGAGGTGGTATTGCTCCAGCAAGATGGACATGGGGGTTTCAGGAGGCATGAGGCAAGGTGTGCAGGTGTAGGCCACACCACAAAGAGCTTAATGCTTCACACCACAGAATTTAAATTCTAACATGAAGGCAATGGGGCTCTGTCTGCTCCAGGCACTTAGCAGAGTTCTTCTTTTTTTTTTTGGAATTTTTGAATTTTATTTTATTTACTTTTTATACAGCAGGTTCTTATTAGTTATCTATTTTATACATATTAGTGTATATATATCAATCCCAGTCTTCCAATTCATCCCACCACCACCAACTCCCTGCCACTTTCCCCCCTTGGTATCCATACGTTTGTTCTCTACATCTGTGTCTCTGTTTCTGCCCACCTTAGCAGAGTTCTTGATAGTCGTTTTTTAAGCACATTTAGAATTCTTGGGTCCATGAACTTTTGACACCATGTCCTCGACCCTATTGACATTTGGGGCTGGATAATTCACTGTCCTGTGCTCTGTAGGATGTTGAGAAGCATCCGTGGCTTCTACCCACTAAGTGCCAGTGACACCCATATCCTGGTTGTGACACCAAAAATGTCTCCAGGTATTGCCACATGTCCCCTGGGGGCCAGAATTATCTCTGGTTGAGACCCTCTGCACCAGCCATTAAAGAGATAAGATTCACTCCTCAGTCAACAAATATCGCAAGTCTGCTGTGTGCCTGACACTGTTTTAGGCACTAGGAATAAGAGGTGAGCATGAGAAACAAGGTTCCTGTCTCCAAGGAGCTTGGCTTCCATCAGGAATGGCTTCAGATTGAATTTCTACAGCTCGTTGTACCTGCTGAAGCTCACATGCTGCTCAAGCTCTGTGGGAAAGAACAGGCAGCGGAGAGATGATTCCTGCCATTGTCACACCTACATCCCAGCAGGAGAGTACAGTACAGACTGCTGGGGGGCTCCACATATCCATCCGCCCTTCATTCTTTGTACCGAACCTTCATTTTGAGCTCGGCACATACCCCCGGAATAAAACCTACATTTCCTTGTCTTTCTTGTATTTCCTTTGAACAGACCATGATGAAATTTAGCCAGTGGGATATGACAGTGGGGAACTCCTGGGAAGGCTCCTCAAAGCAGGTAGTTGTGGTGATACGTTCCCCTCCTTCCTCTTCTGCTGCCTGGAATGTGGATTCGCTGCTTGGAGCTCTAGTTGACACCTTGGAGAATATGATGTGTAGTAGACAGAATGATCAGCCTCCAACGATGTACGTGTCCTAATGTCCAAAGCCTGTGAATGTGTTTCCTTCCATGGCAAAGGGGATATTGCAGACATGATTAAGGTAAGGATGTTGACATGGAGAGATTATCCAGGTGAGCCCACATGGAATCAGTAGGGTGATCAGTAAGGATGGGGATATTCTTGTGTCAGTGACCTTTGAGCTGAAACCTGGATGATGAAGAGGAGCAATGTGTGTAAAGAGTAGGACCTGTTCAGTGTTTTAGGCGGAGGAACAGTCAAGCAGAGGTGGGTGGGAGCTTTGTGTATTAGAAGGCCGTTGTGACTGGCCATCCATAGAAATGCAGAATGATAAGGTCATTTAGTGCCAGACCGAGAGAAGAAGTCAGCATTTATTCTAGGTGTTGTGGGCGGGGGGGATGGTCTTAAGTGGAAGTCATTGGCCCCAGTGTGAATTCTAAAGAGCTCTCTCCGGATGATGCCATTTCAAGCATGTGAAAAGCTGATCCACCATATGGCATGGTCCAATTCCGTCATGCCAGCTTTCATTGGTCCCTCCTGGGGCCTTAAAGATTGTATTATAGCTGACTACTGATGTTCACGCGAATTATGATCCAGGATATCAGAGCTAGGCTGCCTTTATTTATTTATTTTTGTGGTTTCTACATCAGATACAGCTTTCTATGAGGCTGATACATATAAATACTTAGAAGTATTTTATGGATCAATGACATATTATTGAACCTGGAGGTGTTTTAAGTTTATAAAGTTGGGTCATCTATAGATCAAATACAAATGTAATTATAATGAATATCTTTGATACATTTGGTTTTTAAGCCCCAATCCATGTCCTGCTTATTTTGAACAATATGGGCTCTAGGCCCACAATTCCTTAAAGGCAAGTCCAAAATCAAAAAATCACCTGCAAACCAAACTTCGTTTATTTAAAATTTTTAACTAATCTGATGACCAAAATTGAATTAAACTGCCATGAACATACACGTCGTATTCATCCTGCTGAGTGGGAACATTTGTATGGCTCACTGCAGAAATACTGAGTTTGATTACAGGGATCTGCCCTGGTCCCTTGAGGGAGTGTTACCTAATGTATCTGCTCTGAATTACCTAAGATTCAAGTAATACCTAAATTTCAAAATATATGGGGCCTAAAAGGTTCCAGATGGAGGATTACGCCACAACCGTACATGAGCATTTCTTCAGAATGCATAGGAAAAGCATTTGAATTGTAATTGATAATACAAGAAAGTTGGGGAAAACATGTAAGAAATCGTAAGTAGAGAAACAGCACAAATACTAATAATACTTGCATTTGCCTGTCCCAGTAATTTAACAAAACATTTCTATCATAAACATCTATTTTGTCTGTAGATAAGGAGGGGGAATTTTATCCTCCTATAAGCTCTGTGAAGTCAGGGGCTAGGATGATTGTTTTCACTGTTGTATCCTTAATCTGTAACCGAGCCTGATAAATAGATGCTCAATAAATATTTGCAGAATGCAATTATTAAGTCAGTTGAGCAGACTGGGGATGAGATTTTAGGTGACCCACCCAAGTTCTGGGGTTGGTGGACTGGAACTCAAGTCTTCCAATACCTACACCAATGTTTTTTCTCCCTGTACTATCAATGCCTTGCCAAAATGAAAAGATATTGAAGCCCTTTCTGAGGTCATCAAAGGGATTAGACTATAAAGGAGGAAGAGGACTGCAGGAGCATCACTGGCAGTGAGAGATTGTGAAAGCAAACTATTCACTCTGAAAATGAAACCTGTTAAATTCGAGGCATTGTAATTTCCCAGTGTGAGACTGTGGTACCAGAGATTAAATTCTATTGTGTGTCTACAGTCCTTGTTACCGACGATGTTTCGTATTATTAACTGAGATTCTAAGAATATCAGCTCTCCATAGCTAAAGTACTGTTCTGCTCCTCATGTCAAACAATTTGCATACATTTAAGGATTTGTCCTTGATTTGTCTCTCCCTTATTCCCTGTATCCTATTTAGAAGCCAGTCCTGTAGACTACACCTCCAAATATGTGCTGTGTGTGTCCACTGCCCACATGGTACCCATTTGGACAACTCCAGCAGCTTCTGAGCTGGTCTGTGTGCTCTCTGTTCTTGACACGGCAGGCATACTGCTCTCTCAAAAGATGGGAACTGTCTTAAGTTGTGTTCCCCAGTAGCAAACCCTGAGATGAAGATTTGTGTGAAAGCAATTTGTTAAGGAGTGTTCTCAGGAAAGACCAGAACAGGAATGGTGAAATGAGGCCAGGAAGAAAAGGAGGCAGAGCAATCAGGCAGGCTCAAGGAGTCCTGGGGAAGGTGACTTGGACTTAACCCACAGGGGAGCTTTGGCGTATAGACACCACCTCAAACTGCCCCAGTCAGGAGCAAGGGAGCTGGGGTATTGATACTGCTTTTACCTATTGGTCACTTGTCAGGGCTACAGCCAGGGGTCATATATTCCCAGACAACTCAGTCTCTGAGTATGCAGGAAGGAGAGTATCCTTACAACAGCCCAGGAAGTAGGCATGGTGGTTACTTTCATTCTACTGGCAAGGAAACTGAAGCCCAGGGTGTTTACATAAATTGCCCACATCCACATAGTCAGGGGTGATGGAGATAGACTATGACCCCGGAGGTCTGTTTTAGAGTCTGTCATCTTACCCACAGCTTCAAATGATGCTATAATATCTCACAGGCAAGAAGGGTGGGAACAGCAGGAATACCAGAGGAGATCTACAAAATTACTGGCTTATAATTTTCCAGAATGTCAAGGTCATGAAAATCAAGGAAAGACCAAGGGATTATTCCAGACTAAGGATAGAGGCATGAGAACTAAATGCAACAGGAGATTCTGAACTTGATCCTTTTACTACAAAAGCCATTCTTAGGACACTTGGAGAAACATGAATGGTATCTGAGGATTAGGTGGCAGGAATATATCATGCTAGTTCCCTGATTTTGATGGTTGATTGTGGTTATGTAAGATAATTTTATGTTTGTAGGAAATACACACTAAAGTGTTTGGGCCATCAGGTCAGCAACATACTCTTCTAGTTCAGGAGAAAATAGTTCTTTTTTTCCAAGTAATACCTGTAACTTTCCTGCACTTTTGAGGTGGCTTCAAAATAAAAAAAAAATTTAAAAAATCCTCAAGCAACACTTATTGAATAATTATGTTAATTACAACTCTTAGCTTTAAATTTCAAAATAGGTATTTAGTAAGAACATAGTCTTAAAAGCCAGGCTTCTACAGGAAAGCACTCTTATTCTGGCTATTTCCCAATCTGGGCTTTTACACCTCAGGGACCAGGGCTGTGGGAAGACCACAAAGTAAAACTTAGAGTGGGAAAGGTGAGGTTATGAATTCAGAGAAATTTCTGATCACACAGGATGGGAAAAGCCCTCAGAGGACAGAAGGAGGAGCCCAGAAATGTGGCCAGGATAGAGGATGGCAGGAATTGTGGCAGGAGTATCCTGGTTCTAGGTTTGAGGTCACCTAGGACTTGGTGTCTAGAACACAATTCTTTTTAAAAATTAATTAATTTTTGGCTGCGTTGGGTCTTTGCTGCTGCACGCGGGCTTTCTTTTTTAGTTGTGGCGAGCGGGGGCTACTCTTTGTTGCGGTGTGCGGGCTTCTCATTGCAGTGGCTTCTCTTGTTGCGGAGCACGGGCTCTAGGTGCACGGACTTCAGTAGTTGTGGCGCTTGGGCTTAGTTGCTCCCCAGCATGTGGGATCTTCCTGGACCAGGGCTCGAACCCGTGTCACCTGCAGTGGCAGGCGGATTCTTAACCACTGCGCTACCAGGGAAGCCCTAGAACACAATTCTTTAGTTTGAAGTTTTGGAAGAATGTGAACCCTTCAGGAAAGTACTGTATTGGGCACAAGGGTGCCTCTGACATGGTTTGGGGCAGGATACTACTACCAGTCAGCCTGGGCAGCCTCACAGGGCCCCCTTTCCCCAAGCACGACAGGGGAGCAGTCAACCCCTGTACCAAAGAGTATGTGGAAATGTTATATGTTCCATTTGCCTGGAAGAAGACTGGGTTCAGGAAAAGAAAGTTTAGATGACTGGGACTTCATGCCATGTTGAGAGGCAGTGGTGAGATCCATGATCACTAACACCAGGTGCCAGTGCAGAGCCCAAAAGAGTAGGTGGGTTCAACTCCATCTTGGTGGATACCAGCCCAGAATGCCCTCTGAGCATGACAGTCATTGCAGTAGGACGGAGGGAGATACCCAAAGTCTGTGAACAGGAGGAACCAATGTGGAAGGGGAGCTCGTGGGCCAGGCACACCTTCCCTCAACTGTGAGAACATAGCTTTTCCATGGTTCCCCAGTGTATCTGGGGAAGGGGGCAAGAACACTGAGACTGAAGAGAAACTCTGAAAGGTTGGAAAATTACTCCAAAAGAAAATTTAACAAAAAGAGCAGTGATGCCTTCAACTGATAAATGCTATCACTAGTAATGACACTTGAGGACAAAAAGATTATATGTTAGAGAAAATGATTTATAGACTCTGATTCCCTCTCCCCCTCTTTTCTAGGCAAAGGCCTTGGAATGTTATTAAGCTTGACATAGTTAAAGTCACAAAAGGAGGCCAGTGGGGCTGTAGCTTGGAAAGGTAGTGGTGGAGATACTGAGGGTGAGGAAGGAGAGGTAGCAGGGTGCAGACCATGGAGGGCCTGGTGGACCACAGTAAGGAAGTCTGGATTTTATATTAAGTGTGATGGGCACCTATGAAAGAGTTTTAAAAATGAGCACAGGGACTTCCCTGGAGGTCCAGTGGTTAAGACTTCGCCTTCCAATGCAGGGGGTGTAGGTTTGAGCCCTAGTTGGGGAGCTAAGACCCTACATGCTTCAGGGCCATAAAACCAAAACATAAAACAGAAGCAATATTGTAACAAATTTAATAAAGATTTTAAAAAATGGTCCACATGGGGTTATATGTATATGTATAGCTGATTCACTTTGTTATAAAGCAGAAACTAACACACCATTGTAAAGCAATTATACTCCAATAAAGATGTTAAAAAAACCAAAATGGTCCACATCAAAAAATCTTTAAAGGTGAGCACAATGTGATTAAATCTGTGATTTAAAGTGATCATTATGGCCTATTGGGTAGAGAATGGAAGCTCAGAGAACAGGAGAGAGGCTGTTGCAATGAACGATCAGAGATGAAGTGAAGTGGGTGGATTCAGGATGTAATTTGGAGGTAAAACTCCCAGAGCTGCTGATGGATTGGCTGTGGGAAAGAGGAGAAGTGAGAAATTAATGATAATTCTCAAGGTTTCGGCTTGAATAAGTCAGTCAGTGATGGAGGAGTAGATGGAGCCGTTGACTAAAATGAGAAGATTGGGGAAGAAAAGTCTGGGGTAGTTGGGGTGAGTCAGGACTCCAGCAGAAAAGTCTGGGGTGCTATTCCACTGGTAATGCTTGGCTCTTCTTTCACTCAACACTAAAGATCATGGATCTCTTGTCAAACCATGATCTCCGTTTCCCACATCAAGCATGACGACAGTGCATACAGTACATCTAATGTAAAGCGATTCCCAAGGCCATGTGTTTTCCTGTAAGGTTTTCATTTAGTTGTTAGTTTACTAACGGCACTGTTTACATTTGCATTTGGATGCCTTTTGCTGTAATTAAAATAACTCCTGAATTTATCACTTGAGCCCTAAAGAACGACTAACGGCTTTACATGATGGAATAAGTCTCCATATTCTGTTCTCTTTGATATGAACAACCATATAAAGTTTTCTGACACATATAATGTTTGACATCAGTCAAAAAAAAAAAGTGCAGCAGAAATATTCCATGTTTAAAGCAGAGCTGAAAAAAAAAGACTAAAAAAAATTCCATATTGCATAAAAGAAAGAGTTAGGTTGCCACCAAAGTGAAAGGAAATCAATGGGACGACTTTGGAGACTCGTTTCAATCTGTTGTTGACATTGTTTTCTGGGAGTAATTTTCTCAAAATGTTAACGGTATTGAGTTTGCCTATTGATTCTATTATTTTTGACCTTGCATGAGTGTGGGCTAATCTTACATGCCATAAAATTTCCTTTCACAGCTAAAATTATTGTATGACTCTGGAGGAAACCTCCAATCAGGTCAGGCTCCCCCCGCTCAGGATTCTGATGAACGTATAGGCAGCAGTAATGAGTTATGTTGACTTCCAATACACTTTCATGTTGTTTACATTTTATTAAATGGTTTAAGCAGGGTCATCATGTAAATGATCAACGTATTGACTGAAACGCTCAAGCCTTGGAAGGATTGAAGGCCAGAGACAGCCAACCCGATTGGTCAGCTTGAATTTGAGTCAATAACATAAATATATATTTGGCTACAGAATCGAAGCCAACTTCATATTCTGAAAACCCCACTAAATAAATAGCTACAAAGTATACTATTGGAAGACACCTTTTCTACTTACAGAGTAAGGCTCCCAGTTAGGACCCCTCCAAAAAAACAAAAACAAATAATCCAAACTGAACGAATTCAGCAGAGTTCAGGAGAGCTGCTGAAGACAGAGTGAATGGTTTTCCTGGGAAAAGAATAGATTTATTGTTGGCTCTAGGTAGGGGAAATTCGGCACTTGTTATTTTCAAAGGGTTTATGAAAAAGTCACAACATGCCATTAGCATCCTTTCAGCTCCCCACCCTGCCCCTCCTACATGTCTCCATAGGAGGTCAAACCACCTGGGAAGGGCACTCCCCACCCCACCCCTGGCCTTTGATATCATAGTTTGTCTTGCAAAGACATTTCAAGATTTACAGGCACAATGCTAATGGGTTTGCCCACACATACTTAGAAGAGTATTGCCAGAAGAGTTAATTTGCCTCTTAATGATTAAATTATATGCTACGGCTCTGCTCTACAAGAACAACAGTGTCTTTACTTTCCTGCCTCGGCTGGGGATGCTGATTTTGGAGACTTTTGGAAAAGAATGACATTTGCTCTACTTTAGAGAGAGGCCAGTTGAGTCACTGAGTAAGAAAGGAGCCTCTTCCCGTGCCACAAAATAACCTTTCCCCACTCATCCATAATGGAATGAGGTGAGTCTGTTGGGGTAACAGTGATGACCATTATGAGATGTGCTGTGATTTTTATTCACATTGTCTTGATTGAGCCTGTGAAGTAATATTAGTCTTTATTTTCATGTAAGTTTAGTGAGGTTACCTGGCTTGCCTGCTACAGAAAGTGGATGAGCTCTTTTGACTCTAAAACACAAATTTGTTTCCCAATACTTGAGCCCACCTTTCTGTGGCTTAAAAGGCCTTACTCTGCAGTACAGGTTGGGTTCTTTGGAAGCAGATCCTGAAACAGAATTGGAGGTTCAAGATGTTTACTGGGATCAGTGCCTATAAACAGAAGGGGAGGACGCGAGATTGGATAGAGGCAGAGGTAGAACTGGAAGGCAGGCCCAACAGGGAGAGCTCTGGGGCCGGTATTGCTCATCACAGTGTCCTGCATCAGGCAGAAGCGGCTAGACCTTTGCCGTCGTTTCCCCAACTCACTCTGTCCCTACACCAGCTGCTCAGAGGTTGTAATCTGGGGTCAGCTGGCATTTCACAGCTGTGGCAGCTCCTGAACTCCAGGAGAGACAGCTGGGCAACAAGGCTTTCCCTGAAGAAAGATCTGGGTGGGCATCTCTGTGTCTACAACACAGTTTTCAGGTGTATCTATAGAAACACTAATCACTCAAGAGAGACACAGAAGAGGAAGTAGAGAATTGTAGGGTTCTGGACCAGGATGTCTTGATTCATATCCCAAATCCACCACTTCCTGGCTAGGGCACGCTGGTAGGTTAATTGAAACTTGAGATCAATTGAATCGGTAAAATAGGCATACTGGCAGCATTTTATTGACTTATGATGAGGGCTAGGAATCATTTCTGTAAAGTATCTTTGGTCAGTGGAGGATATTGTTATGAACCTCTGGAGAAGAGGCTCAGATCCCGGGCCACCCATCAGTCTCCCAGATGCAGACCTGAATGTGCCTTCTCCTTGTCGTTAGCATATTCTTTCTGCTCAGCTTTCCGCAAAGCACCATGAGAGCACTTTGCCCCATTGCTGGATTATCCTCTAGGTCCTTCATTGTGAAATCCCATCCCGGAGAGGCTGGGAATGAAAGAGGGGACCCCCTGGCCTTGGAGTCCTATACATGGTCATATTATTAATGTAATAGTCCTTCCCTGGACCTCAATGCAGCCACCAGTTCCCAAAACAAGGGTTTCTCTCCTTTGCTCTGGGCTTAAAGGGAAGCTAAGCACGAAGACAGCTGGGTAGAGCTTGAGGCCGGAGGTAACTGTGCACTTCCCTTGCATGCTCAGGAATCAGGGGGAGGCAGAAGGATACTCCTGAGAGGTTTCCGAGTGCTTATTATGTGCTGGCCACTGAGTCTTGCCTTTTGTATGAATTCTCATTAAGTCTTCACAACAACAATTTGTAAAAGGTATTATCTCTGGCTATATTTTCATGAGAAAACTAAAGAGGCCTGCAAAAGATGAGGAAATTTCTTTGGTCCCTATAGCTAGTGAATGTTGGAGCTCAGAGTTGAACCAGGGCAGTCTGACACCAAGCTCAAAGTGAGAGGCAGGTGGGAAATGTAAGGAGAGAGTTTAGCATGTTCCTTTCTGTGGAAGCTGTGAGGTCTTACAGTCCCTGTGTTGGTCTTGGTACAGTGGGCCATGGGTCCTTTTCTGTAGTGAAAGTTTAATTGTCCTATTCATTCAATTTGTCCTGGCTTTAATTTCATCTTCCTACAGATTAGATTCTTCCAAGATTCTGTTGTATGTGCTTGCATGTTTGACATACAAATAAGAAAGAATATGCAGAATCTTAGATGGAAAATTTCACTGGCAAATCTATGAGAATTCTTCCCTATTTACTGAACTTTTCCCGCTGATGCCTGTCAGTTTTCATATGTTCTCTGTCTCCATGCCAGATATCAAGTGGAATTATTATCACCTTTACTTATATGATGTTTATCAGTTAAATCATACTTAAGCTTCACATAAGGTAATCACTGAATGTAGAATTCTAAAGTCAGACTCTCCTGGGTTAAAAATCCTAGCTCTACTATCTATGTAATGTGACCCTGGTCAGTTTTTTAAGCTTCACTTCTCAAACTTTCCATCTGTAAAATGGGCAAAATGTTACCTATGGAGTTGTCAGTGAGGTTATAAATTTAAATGCCTAGAAATTCTGATTACCGTTATTACACAGTTTTCTATGAAGGATAAGAGAACAGATTTGAGGATGTATTTTAATTACATAGCAGGATGGTTTTTGTGTTTTTTATTTGACCCTTTTTTCTTCATGTCATGAGGACGGGGCATAAGGAACAACAGTGATTACTGATACACTATCTGTTGCAACTCCCAAAAGGTTATTTCCAAAAATAAATGATCTGAGGTTTTTAAGAGGTGGCGGTAGGGGACAGCTGAAGAACTCTTGAACCTTGAAAGAGGTCCAGGTGGACTCGATTTCTCAGTAGAAATAAAGGGACTTCCTTCCTCAGAAGAAAAGAGACACCAAGTGATAAACCAAGCACCCTGTTTGAAAATTTCCCTGTATATTTGTCCCTAGAGGAGTGTGCCTCAGGGAGATTTATTGTTCGAAGCTTTTAGCCTCAAGCTTAATTTTAAAAGTATGTATTTCCCTAGAAACAGAGCAGCCCCAAGCTGTGCTCGGAAGTTTACCTCAAGTTTCACTTAATACCAGTCTCAGACGTGGAGGAGAATTATTTATTTCATCATTTGGAAAAGGGATTATGCTTCTTCCACTTCCCATTTCAGTCCCTGCCGTCTTGTGGATGGGGACACATACCCTGAGAGATGAAATACGAGCAGGAGTAAAGCCAGAGCCCTAGTGATACGTAAAAATACTTAAGTCAGGGACATCACCTTCCTGGCAACTTGATCCATCCTACTTTTATAGTGAGTGTTAGTTGGAGTTTCCCCAGGAGCCAACTGTGAGATGAGGATTGGAGTTTAGTAGTTTATTTGGAGGTGAAGCCAAGAAACATTGGTAGGGGAGTAAAAAGGTGAGACCAGGGTGGGAAAGTGTGTCACCAAGGGAGTTACCACTCTGGACACCTGGAGCGTACACCTGCTGGGGAACCGGCAGAGACAGTAGAACACACACCTCTGAGTTATCCACCCCAGGGGTGAGGGAGCTGGGGTGTTAATGCACCGGTTTCTATCAGTCATTCGTTGAAGGCTGCCTCAGGGGGCGTTGATTCTCCGGCACTTTGGGCCTCCCATGTTGCAGACAGGGTAGACTTGGAGGTCAGAGAAAGCCCTCAGATACAAAAGGCATCAGGCCAGTGTGGCTTGAAGTGGCAAAGGCTGAGCAGGTTGGGGTTGGCACCAATGATAACGACTCAGTGCTCTCAGTGGGTTGAGTCTTGGCCTCCCAGTTTGTTTTAAGTCTATTTAGGCCCTGTGCTTGGTGCTGAGGTGACACAGATGATTAAGATCAAGTCTGGCCTGTAGGATGCTTACAATTTAGTGAGGTAATTGAGGGAGACAGGCACGTGACAAGTAATTTTTAGTCAGTGAGATTAGTATTATATTATGATGTACCTAATAACGTGTATCATTTGTGCCAGGCTATATGCTAAGCACTTACCTAGATTAATTTATTTGATCCTCGCAGGAACCCTGCACAGTGGGTGCTTTTATTATCTATTTTAGAGATGAAGAGACAAATTTCAAGATTTTCCATCCAGCCTGGGGAAGAGCCAGAATTTGAACACAGGCTCTCTGGTTTCGGAACCCCATCCTAACCTGCTACACTATATATATCAGAGTTTCTCAACTTTGTCAATGTTGACATTCTGAGCTGGATAATTCTTTGACTTGGAACTGTCCTGAGCATTTTAGGATGTTTAGCAACATCCCTGGCCTCTACCTCCTAGAAGCCAGTAGCACCCTCCATTCCTCTGTCCCCACCTTCTGAGTGGTGACAACCAAAAGACTCTCCAGATATTGCCAAGTGTGCATTGCAAATGTCCCCAGTTCAGAACCACTGGTGTCTAGTATTCAGAAACAGTATTTCTTTGGAAGTGTTCCTAGAAGGCAGATGAAAATTCTCTCTTCGTTATTGTTTAATCTTCCTTCCTACAAAATAAGAACAGAAGTAGTATTTTGGAGCTGATCGCATCTGTAAATCAATAGCAAAATATGTTTCAGTGCAGAGAAAATGGAAGTAGGAATCAGGTTATTGAAAAGTAAGGTTTTTGTGTGCATTTGAGTTGTGCACAGGCATTCTTGCCCGTGGCACTCTGTTTCATGCCCTTTGAGCAGGCTGTTTCCATGGTCATTTATTTTAAATGTTGTCTTGCAACTTGATTGAGGAATTAGTGAAAAGACCATTAGATGAGAATGGGCAGTGAGTTCTTGTGGAGCTGTTTTATTATTTTCCAGTTTTCTCCTTGGGCTCTTTTGCTCGTGCTTTTTTAGAGGTCTGCTTTGAACCCACCTCACCCGAGTAAATGAATCCCTCTTCTTTCTGTCACAAGCCAGGAGATTGCAAGCTTTATTTTTCAAATCCTTCAAATCGAATTTTATCCATATGACTTCTTAGAGCAGGTCAAGTTAGAAAACTGATCCTTGAGATTTTGGGGCGTTTTGTGTGAGGACAATAGTCATAACTTTGGCATTAACGTGTCCTTATTCATCTCCCTTCTTTCTTCTGACAAAAAACTGTCTTTAATTCAGTCTCTTCCAAATTTGGCTTTATAGCTAATCTGTGTGATCAGAGAAGCTTCATTTTAGTGTTGGAAGCCTGAAGAACTCAATTTTTCAATTGTTCACAAAAGTATAATCCCATGATGTTGAAACATTCTTTATAACAAAGCATTTCCTTGTGCCTTTGGTTAACTTATTGAACAGTACTTTGTTAATCTGCTTACAATTCTCGATGACCAGTGCTTTTGATGGTCCCTACCCCTGCTTATGAAATAAATAATCACCTTGATGATTTAATTCAGTTTGTGTGCTATTTGTGAGAGGTGAAGTGCTACCATGGTCCAGAGTGTAGGCTCTGGAGTCAGACAGAACTGGATTTGAATCTTGGCTCCACCACTACTAGCTTTGTGAGATGGACCAAGTGTGGCAGGCGGGCTAATGGATCCCCCAAAGATGCTGGTGTCCTAATCCATGAAACCTATGAATATGTTACCTTACCTGGCAAAAGGGACTTTGTAGATATGATTAAGTTCTTGAGGTGGAATATCCTGGATTATCTGGGTGGGCCCAATATCATCACAAGAAGGGGATCAGAGTCAGAGAGAGAGAGATTGGAAGATGCTATGCTATTGACTTTGAAGATGTAGGAAGAGGCCACAAGCCAAGGAATGCAGGCAGACTCTAGAAGTTGGAAAAGGTAAGGATACGTGTTCTCCCTTAGAGCCTTCCAAAGGAATGCAGCCCTGCTAACACCTTCATTCTAGCCCAGTAGGACCCATTTTGGATTTTGACATTCAGAACTGTAAGATAATGAATTTGTGTTGTTTTAAGCCACTAGGTTTGTATTAATTTGTTACAGCAATAGTAAGAGACTAGTATAGCAAGCAGCCTAATCTCTCTAAACCATTGTTCGGTCATGTACAAAGTTGAATAATCACTATTTATTTATCCCATTGGGCTATTGTGAGGTATACATGGAAGTTGTGCTTGGCCCTGGCCTGGAGTAGAGTTCATGCTTAAAGGTACAGAATTAGTCATGGGCTTTCGGTTTTGCCATGTAGTAGCATGTCCATCATCCTACCTACCATTAAACTTCCAAAATACCCGTCTGTGATGATTAATTTTATGTGTCAACTTGGCTAGGCTATGGTGCCCAGATTTTGGTCAAATTCTAGTCTAAATATTGCTGTGAATTCCTAGCATCTATATTTGTGGATGTGATTACAGTTTACAATCAGATGACTTTAAGTAAAGCAGATTACCATCCATAATGTGGGTGGTCCTCATCCAATCAAAGGCCTTAACAGGAAAGTCTGAGGTTTCCAGGGGGAGAAGCTATTCTGTCTCAAGACTGTAGCATTGAAACCCTGCCTGGGTTTTCCACCTGCTGGCGTGCCCTGCAAGTTTAGACTACAGACTGCACGTCAACTCTTCTCTGAATTTCCTGCCAGACTGCCCTACACGTTGTTTGGAATTCTCAGCCCCAGCAATCGTGTGAGCAAACTTCTTAAAATAAATCTCTCTCTTTCTCTTTCTTTATATCCCGTTGGTTCTGTTTCTCTGAAGAACCCTGACTAATATACCATCCAAACTAAATGCAGCCCACCAAAAGATTCAAGAGCTCGAAAAAGGAAGAGGTAGTACCGACAACTACATGGTATTAAACTTTCTCTTTTTTGCATTTCCTCATTGACATTAAAAGGGGCTGCACCTCTGTTATTTCCTTTCCTGCACCTTTAAACCAAAAGTGTGTAATTAGGATTATGGTAATACAGAATCACTTAAGACAAAATATCACAGCAAAAGAATTGGGATGGTTCTGTGATATCCTTTGTAATGAGGTTTGAACTTGAACTTAAAGGAGAGTTGATATTCAACAAGGATGATTGGCATTGCCACACCAGTTTGTATCTATGTCCTTTCCTAAGCCCCTCTGAATGTCCCTACCCTATCCTCGCCACCTAAGCTCCTATCCTAAGACTCCCTAGTAGTCAAGCAGCTAAAGGGTTAATGCTTGCACGGGAGCGCCTGTTTTCATTGGTTGGTGCTGGTGCTGTATAGGTTATTGATTATTTTGGTGTTGCTGCTGCCTAAAAGTAATAGTTAATGAACGAAATTCAATGAAGAATTGTCCAGTCGTTCAAGTTGTACATGTCTATAAATGTGTAATTTCAACATATGTTGTCATTTTAAAGAAAAAATAGGTGAAAATCTTCATATTTCATTCCTTTTCTCAGGGAAGATTTTAAATCTTCATTTTCAAGCCATTCTTTTTAGGATTAATGTACTGTGTCTCTTGTTTACTTTTTTCTTTAACAGACAGGAAATCAGTTTAACTATTTTTAATTGGACAAATATTTAGATTTTCTCCTGTGAAGATGTCTCACTGTCATACTTGCTGATTCACATATAATTATCCTGTATAAATTATTTTTTTATTGGCCTTGGAAGAAAAGACTAACTCATTCAAACTGTTGGAATTTCTCCCCCCTATTTCATAGAGAAAGTCATTTGCCAAACACAAGGATTTGATCAATAAACAACTTGCAATCCCTAGGAGGCCTGTAAAGGGATTTGGATTGTCAAACATTAACTCAGGATTTGTTCTGGTAGTTGTTAAAAATTACATAAACATAAGTTTTTTGTTTTTTTTTTTAAACTTCAATCAACCAAAGAGTTAGTAATAGAGAGAAGATTTGGCCCTGTTATTGATTAGTTGCTATAGACGCTCTTCCAAAGAAAGTTAATCAACAAGGTGTTGACAGTATCAGCAGTGTCTTGCATCTCTCTTGGAAATTGTTGCTTACAATTGCAGCGTTGTTTTACACCACTCCTTCCTGCCAGGAAACAATAGAGGTAAGCTTGTTTGCACCACACCAAAGGAGCCTGTGGATCATTTCTGTCTCCAAACTAAGTGCCATGGTGCTGGTAGGCAGGACTGCTAGGCCAGGAAAGGGAAGGTAGTCACTAAAACATATTCTAAACTCTTAGTTTGGAACTCTTCCTAATGGTAAAGATCATGTCGGTCTGTCTTGTTAGCCCAAATTCCCAGCGCCTAACACAGTATTGACCCAGAGTACTCTGTAAAGATAGAAGATTTCAATATATGCCAAGGTTGTATTCTAGAAAAATATGCAGGGAGTGATTTGGTCTCTCCTATACGACAAAGTTACATGACAGGAAAATGCTGTTTATAGTAAAGAAAAAAATTATCAATGGGAATTATTTAGTCCTTGATAGAGGCTGAGGGTACATAAGCAGAAAACATGAGAATTATTTTCAGGGGAATTTCATGGAAGATGAAAAAAACATGAGCCACAATCCCAGATAGTGAACATATAACACATCAAATCTATGAATACTGCCCTATACATGTTAACTAATAATTAGATAAATTATATAAATCATAATAAAAATAAAAGATGCTATATAATCATTCCTCCTTTAAAAGGTGAACTCTGGACTCCTGAACGTGGAAGATCATAGGAGCCCTTAAGCTCTAACTTTAAAGGAAACTCCCGGAAGGAGGATGTGTTGCAGGTGGAGAGGGAAGAGTGGACGGAAACTCACAGCCAGCTCTCTCAAGTCCATGTCGGCATTTGGGAGACTAGATGCGGAAGGACAGAGAGCAATTGCAATCCATGGGAGGCCTGAGTTTTTGTTGCCTGATGATTATTCTTCTGTTAGTAAGGAAGGGATAAAGTATGGACTGTATTCCATTATGAATCTTGACTTTTGGTGTTTTGAGTCACAATGCCTTTGCTCTCTTCTAGCCAAAGATATCACTTACCAAAGATGTGAAATATAGCATATAGTGAAATATATCCCTAAAAAGTTTATTCTATATGTACAAAATGATAAGCAAGCGATGTTTAGTGTGATTTTCCAGTATCTATTGCATCCATTAACAAGGAAATAATCATATTCCAATTCATCCTCACAACCCCACCATCTTGAAGATTCCCCTCAATTTTATTTCTGATACAGTTTTTTTTAAATAGTAGAAGCTTTCTATTTTTTTTAATTTTTATTGGAGTATAGTTGATTTTCTGGTAGAATTTTTGAAAGTTGGCTTATTCTCTTACTCCTCTTCTTATTTTCAATAGCATTCTCCCTCTGTCATTCTTCAGGTTTTCAGTGTCACATGCATGTTTTCAAACATGATAATTAGTTAATTAACTATTAATCCTCCCATCCTTCCACGCCTGAGAGTGAAGCCTCCTTAAACTTTGTGCTCCAAACGCCTCACTCCCCTCACCCTAATCCAGTTCCTGGTTTATGTTGTGCCAGCCCCAGGAAGGAAGAGTGAGAGCTACTTAATGGAATAAGTAAGGACACAACACAACTTTTTATTATAATAAAATGGTAGTTCTATTTGTAGTTTTTTAAGGAACCTCCATACTGTTCTCCATAGTGGCTGTATCAATTTACATTCCCACCAATAGTGCAAGAGGGTTCTCTTTTCTCCAGACCCTCTCCAGCATTTATTGTTTGTAGACTTTTTGATGTGGCCATTCTGAATAGTGTGAGGTGATACCTCACTGTAGTTTTGATTTGCATTTCTCTAATGATTAGTGATGTTGAGCATCCTTTCATGTATTTGTTGCCAGTCTGTATATCTTCTTTGGAGAAATGTCTATTTAGGTCTTCTGCCCATTTTTGGATTGGGTTGTTTGTTTTTTATGTATTGAGCTGCATGAGCTGCTTGTATATTTTGGAGATTAATCCTTTGTCAGTTGCTTTGTTTGCAAAAATTTTCTCCCATTCTGAGGTTAGTCTTTTTGTCTTGTGTTTTTTTTTTTTTAGATCTTTTAATTTTTATTGTTTTCATATTAAGAATATCAAAACCTTGAATTCTAGTGATGGATAATCTGGTTAAAAAAAGAAAAGTTATGACTATATATACATCTTCCATTTGGAAATAGATTAAATATCAGAAATATTGTTAACTAGAAATTGACACCAAGTCTAGAATGCGCATACGGTTAGAATATCCTTTTTTTAATTTTATTTTACTTTTTTTTTGTACAGGTTCTTTTTTGAATTTTATTTATTTTTTTATACAGCAGGTTCTTATTAGTCATCCATTTTATACACATCAGTGTATACATGTCAATCCAAATCTCCCAATTCATCCCCCCACCACCTTCCCCCCCACCCACTTTCCCCCCTTGGTGTCCATACGTTTGTTCTGTACATCTGTGTCTCTATTTCTGCCCTCCAAACCAGTTCATCTGTACCATTTTTCTAGGTTATACATATATGTGTTAATATACGACATTTGTTTTTCTCTTTCTGACTTACTTCACTCTGTATGACAGTCTCTAGATCCATCCACATCTCTACAAATGATCCAGTTTCATTCCTTTTTATGGCTGAGTAATATTCCATTGTATATATGTACCACATCTTGTTTATCCATTTGTCTGTCAGTGGGCATTTAGGTTGCTTCCATGACCTGGCTATTGTAAATAGTGCTGCAGTGAACATTGGTGTGCATGTGTCTTTTTGAATTATGGTTTTCTCTGGCTATATGCCCAGTAGTGGGATTGCTGGGTCATATGGTAGTTCTATTTTTAGTTTTTTAAGGAACCTCCATACTGTTCTCCATAGTGGCTGTATCAATTTACATTCCCACCAACAGTTCAAGAGGGTTCCCTTTTCTCCACACTGAGGGTTGTCTTTTCGTCTTGTTTATGGTTTCCTTTGCTGTGCAAAAGCTTTTAAGTCTCATTAGGTCCCATTTGTTTATTTTTGTTTTTATTTCCCTTTCTCTAGGAGGTGGGTCAAAAAGGCTCTTGCTGTGATTTATGTCGTAGAGTGTTCTGCCTATGTTTTCCTCTAAGAGTTTTATAGTGTTTGGCCTTGCATTTAGGTCTTTAACCCATTTTGAGTTTATTTTTGTGTATGGTGTTAGGCAGTGTTCTAATTTCATTCTTTTACATGTGGCTGTCCAGTTTTCCCAGTACCACTTACTGAAGCGGCTGTCTTTTCTCCATTGCCTCCTTTATCAAAGATAAGGTGACCATGTGTGCATGGGTTTGTCTCTGGGCTTTCTCTCCTGTTCCACTGATCTATATTTCTGCTTTTGTGCCAGTATAGAATAACCATACGACCCAGCAATCCCAGTACTGGGCATATACCCAGAGAAAAGCATAATTCAAAAAGAGTCACGTACCACAGTATTCATTGCAGCACTATTTACAATAGTCAGGACCTGGATGCAACCTAAGTGTCCATCGACAGACAAATGGATAAAGATGTGGCACATATATGCATTGGAATATTACTCAGCAGTAAAAAGAAACGAAATTGAGTTATTTGTAGTGAGGTGGATGGACCTAGAGTCTGTCATACAGAGTGAAGTAAGTCAGAAAGAGAAAAAGAAATACTGTATGCTAACACATATATACGGAATCTTAAAAAAAAAATGGTTCTGAAGAACCTAGGGGCAGGACAGGCATAAAGACACAGATGTAGTGAATGCACTTGTGGACATGGGGAGGGGGAAATGTAAGCTGGGATGAAGTGGCATGGACATATATACACTACCAAATATAAAATAGGTAACTAGTGGGAAGCAGCCGCATAGCCTAGGGAGATCAGCTCTGTGCTTTGTGTCCACCTAGAGGGGTGGGATAGGCAGGGTGGGAGGGAGACGCAAGAGGGAGACGATATGGGGATGTATGTATATGTATAGCTGATTCACTTTGTGATAACAGCAGAAACTAACACACCGTTGTAAAGCAATTATACTCCAATAAAGATGTTAAAAAATAATAATAAAATGGAAAGATAAGTATTTTAACCGGATGGGTCCCTATTTCCAGAGATAAAATATTAACACTTTCTATTAAAAAATTAAAAACCATTTAAATTTTCTCTCTGTGTGGGCAAGGACTCTCTAAACTTAAAAAAAAATAATTGAAATCATAAAGGAAATATCAGCAATTTAAATAAAATTTCTGCACTTTAAAAAGTAACACAAGGCATACTATTAAAAGGCATAGCTTAAACATGGATATATATGTGCAGTATATATGGCACAAAAGATGTAAATATATTTGCTATTGAAGAGTTCATGCAAACCAATTTCTAAAAACTAAGACCTATGGGGAAGAATGGGCAAAAATCAAATACTTCACTCACAAAAGAGGAGATAGAAAGGACTAGTGAACATTTGAAAATGTTCCACCCTATTAAGAAAGAAATTCACATTAAAACAAGATATCTTTCTACCTATCCTATAAACAAATATAAAATTTTAAAAAGTACTCATTTCTGGGGAAAGTTTGGTGAATCTGCCCAAGGAGGACCAGGTATGGACAATTTCTGTTTCTCACCATGTCTCCAAGATGGAAATACTGTTTTCTTTTATCTCTCTCCTGATTCAGTCCCTGTGGGGACTAGTTTACCAATTTTAATTTATAAACCTTCATGTTAAATTTATCTTTGGGGTATCTTTGCCCTTTCTTGCCATTATGCCTTGGTCGAGGCCACCAAGTCCTACCCTGACAGTTCTAACTTTGACTCTTAAGAAGAGGAGCTTCCTGGTTCTTTATGCAAACTGGTCTACTTTCTCCCTGGAATTCTGCCTACAAGTGACAAATTTGCCCCAGTTTCCCTGGGGCTTTCCCAGTGTTAGCACTGAAAGTTCCTGAGAAAAACCCCTCAGTTCTGCCCAGTTCTGGGCAAACTGGGACAACTGGTCACTCTACTGCCATGTGAAATTAAACAACAACAAAAATCCTGTTGCATTATTTCCTTGCTGTATTAGTTTCCTAGGGCTGCTGCAACAAAGTACAGTCAGCTCTCTCTATCCACAGTTCTGCATCCGCAGATTCAACCAACTGTGGGTTGAAATTCAGAAGTGAATCTCCTGGATATGGAAGGCCATTTTATATAAGGGACTTGAGCGTCTGTAGATTCTGGTATCCATGGGGTCCTGGAACCAATCCCCTGCTGATACCGAGGGATGAATGTATCATGAGTCGGGTAGCTTAAAACAACAGAAATCAATGCTATCGTCGATCTGGAGGCTGTGAGTGTGAAATTCTCTGATGGCTCTACGGAGAATCCTTCCTTGCCTTTTCTAGCTTTTGATGATGGCCGGCAATCCATGGTGTTCCTTGGTTGAGCAGATGCGTCAATCCAGTCTTTGTCTCTGTCATGCCATGGCCATTTTCCCCCCTTGTGTCTTCACGTAGTCTTCCCTCTGTGCTGTGTGTCTAAATCTCCCGTTTTAATAAGAACACCAGTCACATTAAATTAGAGCTCATTTAAATGACCTGTTATTAACTTGGTTCAATCTGCAAAAACCCTTTTTCCAAATGAGGCCAAGTTCTGAGGTCCTGAGGGTTAGGACTATCAAGGTATCATCTTGGGGGGGAGAGGGGGCACAATTTAACACGTAACACTCAGTTTTGTGTTCTTTGGTTCTTGTACAATAAGCTCTTTAGTATAAATCATGGAAGATGGTAAGTGCAGGGTTGAAACATTTGTACTTCATCCAGTAGGCATCAATGAGTCACTCATGGCTTCTGAACAAAGGGGTGACATGCCTTAAGTGTCATTTTAATAACATTAATGTAGAAGTAGTATATATGATGAATTGACTCATGATGGAAGCTGGTTATTAGGACCATGAGAAATCCTCTGGGCCTGGTGCCCAGCCACGTCACTGACTTTTGCTAAGATCAGCCTTCACATACCTTCTCATACCAGGAAAGACATGTAAGACCAAGGCAGTGTACAGACATCCCCTGCAGAGATCAGAGTTAGGGCCTCATCACGCTGCTGCTAAGCAACTTGTTCTGCCCATGCTTTTATGAAAGACTCCCTTATCGAATGATACGTAAGACTTCTACTTCCTGTTTCTTCATATTCAACCCATAGGCTTAAGTCTCCCTATCCGAGTGTCAGTATTCCCTTCTCCCCCACAGCCCATTCCCATACGTACGTCCAACCACACTTCAGCCTAGACCCTGTCTGATTGCACGTTTGGACATACTTTCTGCTTGCTTTCTTGGTCTTTGAGACTAATTATATTCTCCTTAATGAGACTCTTTTGACTTTGATCTTGGCATCTTTCTTTGATTTCAAGATTAAAACTCCTAGTAATGATCTGAAGGTAGTGGTGGTGGGTCGGGGTTAGCACCCACTTGCCACGTTGCTGGCCTCAGTATTACCTTAGCTACTCTGCCCTGCCAACATGACTCTGAGTTTTAGACTCTGTGAAGGAGCTTCATTCCCTGGCTCCTTGAGAAAGATCAGTCAGAAGGCTCTTAGAGTATGACAGTGGGCTGGTTGAAAATACCCAAAATACCTAAGCTCCTTCCACACCCCATTTCTTAGAGAATCTGCCCTGTTTATGGCTTAGAAGATTTAGCCCTAGAAGCCTTGCTCTCTGACTCCAGCTGGTTGGACAAGAAGTGGGCATCCAAACAAGTTGGCCAGATCAGATAGTTTCTCTCCCCAAATTTAGAATGATACGGACACTGGATTAGTTAACTGATGTGGACCCCAAATTGGTGATTCTCATAAAGTCAGGGTCCTAAGCTGACATTTTAGAATATCTTTGATGAACTACCTGTAAGGGTGTTGAACATAGGAGTCCATCTTCTGAGAATGAAGAATGATAAATCTATTCATTCATTTGACAAATATTGATTGACAGCAAACATTGATTGAGAAGCCCCAGCCTCTGTGGTTCTAGGCTTTGGAGATGTGAGAGTGAAATGGCCTGATCTCCTGGAATTTGCTTTATGGAGGTGAGGGAGAGACAATAAACAAATAACACTGCTAGAATTTACCTTATAGAGTTAAGAGTTACGGAGGAAGAAAAACAGACTGAGGATACAGAGACTTATGTGGGGAGGGTTGCTCTTTTGGATACGGTAGCCATAGAAGTCCTCTCTGAAAATGTCCTATTTCAGCAGGGACTTGAATGAAGTGAAGGAGTAAGCCACGTGGATATCTGGAGAAAGAACACTGTAGGCAGAGGAGAGGTTCAAGAGCTGTGAGGTGTGAGTGTATTCGGAGTGGCAAGAAGGCTTTTGTGGTTAGAGAAGACAGAGGGAGAAAGTGGCAAGATACGGTCAGAGAACAGATTAGTTGTGTCTTGGGATCATGGTATGAACTTGAGATTTTATTCTAAGCATGATGGAAAACCACGGAATAACATGACCAGATTTATATTTTAAAGGAATCTCTCTTACTGCTACGTGGAGGACAAATGATAGTGGGGGAGGAATGAAAGAGAAGGACGTGCGGGAGGAGAGAAGAAAGCGATTGACTGCTTGTGTATCCTATAAGTCCTGGAAATCCTTCCTCTGTTTCCTTTGGTCTGAGAAATTTTTCTGCCTACTTAAGACACACTTTTTCACTTTGTCCAGCTGAGTTGGATTTCTATTTCTTGCAATCTGATTTTCCCGCTGATTAGGACAGAGCTCCCGAGAGCCTGAATTATGGTGGAAGTAATGCATAAGGGGAGGAACGGGTGGCTATCAAACATAACATATGTATACGTTTATAAAACTTAATCATGTATTATTTTTAACTGTAGGTGGTGAAAATATAATTCAATTTATGGAAAGATCATTTGACAGCAGTAGTTCTCAACTGAAGATGATTCTGTCCTCTAGGGAACATTTGGCAGTATCTGGAGATACTTTTGATTGTGTTTGGGGCAGTACTACTGGCATCTAGTGGGTAGAGGTCAGGGATGCTGCTAAACATCTTACCGTCCACAGGACAGCCCTCCCACAGCAAAAAAATTTCCAGCCCCAAATATCAACAGTGCTGAGGTTGAGAAACACTGCTGTAGAGAGTACTGTGGAGGCAAACATGTTGTGCACAGTCACAAGCGTGATGTATCAGGAGGGCTTCCTGAACCGTTAAGATATCTCCTCTGAGTTGAAGGAACAAGAAAGGATAATCATACTTACCAATTTCGATATACAGCTCTCTGAGGTGAATCAGCCCATGTGGTCCCCCCTCTCTGGCCCATGCACCTATCTTGACAGGGATCTACCTTGTTAGAGAATCCATTTCCCAGATAGAGGAGGGGGACTTGCCCAGATGCAGATAATACATTTTGAGAATGGACTTCTTGCAAATGCACTATTTTCTAGTTTTTAACCCTTGTTCTTGCTATAGCTTTGCAGATAAGCATCACATATTGCCAAATTACCATTAATTTTTTTTTTTTTTTTTTTTGCGGTACGCGGGCCTCTCACTGCTGTGGCCTCTCCCGTTGCGGAGCACAGGCTCCGGACACGCAGGCTTCGCGGCCATGGCTCACGGGCCCAGCCGCTCTGCAGCATGTGGGATCCTCCCAGACCGGGACGCGAACCCGTGTCCCCTGTATCGGCAGGCGGACTCCCAAACACTGCACCACCAAGGAAGCCCACCATTAATGGTTTTTACAGAAGATGTGTGCCAATACAGTACAATCAGATTCATGCCCAATATTTGTCATTAATCTTCACAAATGAGTGGAAGAAAAACTCCTTCCAAGACTAACTAACTTAACAATTTTTCTTCTGCCACATCAGAGCCTTAATGTCTTTGCAAGCTCAGTTCAGTAAATAAATGTCTGTTCAATGGAATTGCAAATCAGTCCATTTTGATTCTTGATGAAGAAGGGGGGACTGGTGATTTCAGGCTACGACTCACCATATAACTACTGCAGAGGGGAGGGGGCAAGGGTGGCCAGGATGCCTTCATTCCCATCCTAGTTCTTTGCTCTAGTGGTTCAATAACCTGTGTTTTATCTGTTCACTTGGGAGAAGACTGGTGTTGGCTCACCACCTTTACAAGTCCTCTTGGAAGGTGAGGGTGCTACTATCTGGACATATTTCTAGGTGGTAAATTTAACAAATCCTTTTAATGTGGTGTTATCATCATTCCTTTCCTGCTTATCTCTGAATTATGGTCATGTATCCAACAAATATTTATTGAGCACCTACTACACCCCAGACCCTCTTCTGGTACGTGGGATACCACAGACCACAAAATAGGCAAAACTTCCTGACCTCCTGGAGTTTGCAGTCTAACTAGTGAGGCAGACAACAAACCAGATGCTTGGCTAAAATATTTGTGTTTGAGAGAGTGATATGCTAAGAAGAAAGTGAAGGAGGGAAGAAAGTAGGGTAGCGTGTTTGGGAAGAGGGTTGTAATTTCAGACAGGTTAGCTAGGGGGCACTGCACCGAGACGTGCCGTTTAAGGAAAGACCAGAAGGAAGTGAGGAATAAGTTCTGAGGTTGCTTGAGGAAAGCAAATTCCAGAAGAATGGAACAGCACATGTCAGTGCTCTGGGAAGGAACCACAGCTGGCGTTTCAGAAACTGTGTATCTGATTGATGTGCCTGGAGTACATGAAGGTGAGCCAGGTCATGGGGGGCCCAGTCATTCAAGTGTCTTAGGTCATGTGGGAATGTTGGCTTTTATGAACAAGTGACACGAATGCCAGCAGAAGATTCTGATTAGACGGGGGCCTCAATGTGATTTGTGTTCTAACGGGATTATTCTGGCCGCTGTGAGGTTAACATCCTGTAGGGAACAGGCAAATTTGTAGTTCATTGTTATAATTCAGGGGAGAGAGATTGCTGGCTTGGTCTGGGGAGGTAGCAATGGATGCCGGTTGTTTCTGACAATATTTCTTCCATGGTCTGCCTACTCTTTGTTTTTCCATTTCTAGTAATAGTTACTGATTCACGATAATCACTGACATTTCCTGCACTTTCATGATTTTCTTGAGCCCTGTCTGTTCCCCAGTTTCATTATTATCAAGCAGCTTGGCTGTGATGGACTGCTGATCTTCATCTTCATATTGATTAATTTCATTTTCACATGTATCACCCTCATCTCCAACATCATCAGCAGAGTTTTCACATGATGAGTCACTTGCGAACGACAGATTTTCATTATAGGAGTCAACTTCGAGGTAGCATGTGTTGGACTAGACTCAGGTGAAATATTTGCTCAGTTCTGCTTAGTGCTCTCTCTCTCATGAAATGGGGTTGATGGGTTCTTTTTGAGTCCAACCACTGTCAAAATAATTACAAAGCTGTTTTCTCTTACTTATTTGCTGATCAGCTAAGAATTCTGTTATTGTTTTACATGGAAAATATAATTCCAGCAGTCACTCCTTGAAAACGAAATGATAAATGTGTTACATTTTGATTATATGACATGCCCTTTATGGACCAAGGACTTTGGTCTCCTGAGCCTGGGTTCTAGAGTGGGTGGGGAGGAGGAACCTCACTCCAGCTAGCCCTGAATTGGCTATCTGAGGTCTCTTGTTTATGGCCTGGGTTGCAAATTCAGTTATCTCCCTGGGCCAGGCGGCTGATGTAAGTGGGTGAATCAGGCAGGTGTCAGAGAACAGAGTGGCAATTCCATGGTGGTCCAGTAGTTAGGACTTGGCACTTTTGCTTGTGACACTGGGTTCAATCCCTGGTTGAGGAACTAAGATCCCGCAAGCTGCAGGGTATGGCCAAAAAACAAAAACAAAAAACAAAACAAAATAAAAAAACATACCACACACACACAAAACAGAGAGTGAAGGGGACGGTGCCAAGCTACAGTGATGAACCAAAGCCAGCATAATTTGCTTGTCCCATCAGAATGTGGTCCCAGCATTGACAGATTTCCATAAGAGAAACAGGAAATTTGGGTTATTTGGAAGTTTTTGTTTGTTTGTTTTTTTGCAGTACGTGGGCCTCTCACTGTTGCGGTCTCTCCCGTTACGGAGCACAGGCTCCGGACGTGCAGGCTTAGCAGCCATGACTTATGGGCCCAGCTGCTCCGCGGCATGTGGGATCTTCCTGGACCGGGGCACAAAACTGTGTCCCCTGCATCAGCAGGCGGACTCTCAACCACTGCGCCACCAGGGAAGCCCTGGACATTCTTATTTTTAATTTCTTCTCACTTTCTGAGCAACAAAATAGGTCTTGGCACTAGATCCAATCCAAGTTCTCTATTTACGAGAACATCTTTGCACTTCCTGTATTTATTATGCTGTCTTTACTTGCTCCCATCGATGATGACCATGCAGGATTCGGTAGAATTGATGCTTGTCATAACTAACAGTATGGAATCTTACTCAGGGAAGGTTTACTAACCTACCCATTTTTGAACGTTTGGCCTCTGAGTGGACTGAACATTGAACCCTGGCCTGAAAAAGCCTTTAAGATCTTGGTTCTGTGTGACGCTGTCCACCAGCTCGATGGTGTTAGTAGAATTTGAACTCAGGCCTTGGACCAAATCCTGTGGTCTTTCCATTGCACTCCCCAAGGTCACCAGGTGAGGAAACCTTGTAAGCAGAAAAGACACGAGTCTGGACTGGGGCCCTCGACTGACCAATGTTGAGTTACTGTCTTTCAGTCTAGGTAATTTATTTAGCCTCTGTAAATTCTACTGCCCCATCTATATAACTACTAATACTACTATTAATGTGCTATTAAAAATAATGGGTTAATAATGAGATAATTATAAGGGCAGTTTTGGTGATTAAATGCCCTTATGTGTACAAAGTGTGTAGGGCAGGGCCAGGCCTAAAATTAGTGCCCACAAGTTCATATGTTGTCCTTAACAATCACTCATGTCATGTGAGAAACACAGCCCAGTGTCTGTCTGCACTGAGAGCATCATGGTTACAATCTGCCTCTACTATTAGACTCTATGACAGGGAATATTTGCCCCCAGTTTTTCTCACTAGTGAGACCTTCAGGTGAAACTGACTGAAAGATTTGAAGACTTATGGTCTTTTCTTTAAGATTTAGTAAAAATAATCCAGCTGACTCAGGCCTGGAGCATCACCTGGCTTATACAGATCCTCCTTTTTGGATCATCTTTTCTTGGCCACATGGAAATTGCCACTATAGGATTTAGAAGACAGAACACAGGCTCTAGATGAAATCCAGTCTGACTGAAATCTCAGCCCCACCGCTAGCCTGTTCTGCAACCAGGGCCCAGGCACAGTGAGTGACCTCTGAGACTTATGCTCCGGTAAACTCAGAAAAATGTCTTGCCCTGTTCCTCTCTGTCTCTGTTCCTCTCATCCTCCTCACCAGCATTACATTTTATTTTAATTTGTAAATTTTGAAAAACACCTTAATTGTTGCTTGTTAGTATAAAAGTTATGCTAGTGAAACACAGATCTAGGAAAAGAGAATCCAGAATTTCAGAAGTGAAGATTGACTTCATAAAGAGCACACCACCAGCTTTAAGCCCAGGAACATGCTCCAAAGTACGTACTTTAATGTGTGTAGGCATTACCTTGAGACTTTTTAAAATGCAGATTCTGACTCGGCAGGTCTAGTGTGAGGCCTGGGATTATGCTTTTCCCAAGTGATGCTGATGCTACTGGTCGGTGGACCACACTTTGAGTAGGAGGACCTTATAAAAGTGCCACATTCATCTCCTTTTCCTACTCATGTTTCTTTTCATCCTCAAATTATATCTGTTTTCCTTCAAGCAATAATGTTCAGAATGAATGAGAGATCATGTTTTATTCAATATATTTGTATTTCTGTTTTATTTAAAAGTGACCACATTTTCTGATGGGTGTGTTAATTAACTCAAGGCGGGGAATCCTTCTGCAATGTATATGTACATCATATAGCCACATGGTTCACTTTAAATACCTCAGTTTTGTCAATTCTACCTCAATAAAGCTGGGGAAAAAGCGACCACATTTCAGCTATATTATGAGTTAAAAAGGCCTTCTGTGAGAGAAAGAGTGGTTTTCTCTGGTGCCAAACCACCACTGAGAACACTGTTTTCAGGTTTAAAGATCTAAATGACCAACATAAATAATAGTAATAATGATGGTAATATTGTAATAATGATGATGATGTTTATTGAGCATGTTCTTTGTCAAGCACCATGTTAGCATTTAATTTAGTGTATCTCTTTGATTATTCATGATTACCATATCTGTTGGGAGCTATAAGATTGATCTGAACATTATACATGATAAACTGAAGGTCAGAATGTCTAAGGAACCAGTCCAGGGTCATGTCATAGAGCAGATACATAGCAGAGGCAGGATTTAACCAAGGCCTGGGTCCTTCAAAGTTTATGATCCTATAGAATTTGGGTGCATGCCAGCCACGCAGGCTGGGTATAATGGGTGCTGAATGAAAACGACAGAGGGAAGAGCTTTGAGGGTAATGGTCTTTTCTTATTGCTGGGTTTCCCAGAGAGTGTCCAGTCAGAAGATCCTCCAGAATAGTGGGACAGGTATGTGGTAACCAGAAGTGACCACAATAGGATGTAGCAGATGAAGCTCAGCCCCAGCTAGGAAGGAGGCAGGGCTGTTGAGAGAAGGTCCTAAAAGATACGGATGAATCAAAAGAAAAACGTGTAAGGTGATATTTCCTTATTTTGAATCTTAAAAAAGACGCAAAATGCTACTCAAATGTAACCTGATTTTTGGAGTTCTCCTATGCTGAGTAAGACAGGGATTGAACAGAAAATCTGGTCAAACTCTGCTGAAGATTTGGCCACTTGAATGGGCTTCCAGATAGAAGCTCATGAGTAGTGTCAGGTCTAGAGCGCAGGCAATATGAGTCCAGGGGATCCCAAGGGCAGGGAATTCAGAGAGGTGGCAAAAGGCCCCCTACCAACCAGGTATTGAAGAAACTTGAGGCTCTGACACCCACCACCGTCAGCAGTATAGGGAAGTGGTAGAGAGGGTGGGCTCTGGAGCTAGACTCAACTATTAACTAGCTGGGACCTTGGGCTCTTTTGACACCTCCTTTGCAAAGTGATATAATGGTGCCTTACTTACAGAGCTGTTCTGAGGATTAAAAGAGAGATTATTTGATCATTGATTTTCTCCCTTCTTAGACAACAGATTCTAGTAGACTAGAGACAATCCCTAATTTTGTTCACTCTAATATTCCCAGACCTATTGGTTCTTAATACAAAGAAGAGATGAAAAATATTTCTTGAATGAATGAACAGATAAAGACCTAGCCCATAAAAACATTTAGTACAGGCCTGGCACAGAGTAGGAATTCAGTAGATCTTTGCTAATATAAATATGAACTTTCACACTCAAGGAGGACTTGGATCAGTAGAGTTTGGATTTAAAGCCAAGGGGTTCAGCTCCTGAGTTCATATTCTTGATCACTATCTATCACTGATGTTCATTTAAGACTGATTTTTCCTTGAGACATATGTTCTTGTCATGAGACCTCCAGGGTGGGAAGACTTGCCTCTGAACTCATACCTCTTTGGACTGATCTCTGTTCTAGAGAGAGAGAGAACTATCTCAGCAGGGGCCTGATACATCTGTGGGATTGGAAGAGAGCTTGTGGGCTGAGCATGAATTATACTTTTTAATAATCTTGAATAACCCAAGCAGAGTTAAGATTTATTAATATTAAATTATGGCTCTTGTTCCATCAGAACAGCTGTATTCTTAATTATTCAGTGGAAAGATGATACATAAAGAAATCAAAAGAAGGGTAGTATTTAGCAACTTTGATCATAAAAAAACAAAAAATTGAATTACATTGATTTTTACTTAAAATAACAGTGGATGAAAGATGGAGCTTTAGGAAATATTTATATTTTCCTTTGTAATATTTGTCTTTTTTAACTTAATAATAAACATTCATTATGTTCTGATGAGAAAATATATTATTATAAAGAACCCTCCCAGCATGGTGATACTAGAAAAATCTTGGTTATTGACTCCAATCGCAGCTTGTAAGTCTGAATAGTCAGGAGGCTTTTTTCTTCTTCTTTGAGGGGAATCCCTCCATCTGACTTTGGATCCAATCTCTCCTAGCTTTCAGAGACATCAATCTATGCATTACCTCCTTTCTCATCTCATTTCCCTCTATCCATTCCCTCTCATCAGCATTTTAACTTAGCTAAAGTTTCTGCCATCTTAAAAATATTTCTCGTGGTTCTATGTTGCCTATGTCACCCTATTTTTCACGCATACTGAATATTATTATGTTCTATTAAATGTTTGTTATTTTGAAATATCTGCTTTTTTCATAAATGGATTTAACTCATTTATAGTTATTTACTGAATATTTATATGCCAGTGTATTATATCTCTTACTTACTGCATGTGTTTTTTTCCTTTTTCCAAACTTTGACTTTCATTAGTGGATTGAATTTACTTGGTTTCAATTTTTCTTTAGTGTAGTTTCACAGTTATATATCTTATTTACATTTTTCTGATGTTTATCTTTAAATCTTAACTCATACATATGAAGGTATATTTTTTCCAGCCACATCTTGAGTTAATTGGTGTTTATGTCTTCCCTTTGAACAAGAGAAAAACTTTAGCATGGTTTACTCTGTCCTCCAGCCCTACCTCTTAACCTTCCATGTAATGGTGTTTTGGGGATTTCAGTTCCAAATTCTTATTAAAAATGTTTAGGTAACTCATTAATTGTTAAAGTTGACCTTATGTTTTATTGTTACTTGTTTCCCTCTCCTGGTATGTCACCTTCCTCTAGCATAGATTCTTTGGTAATTTTCCTGTGGTACATCTTCAAGACAATCAAAGGGACCCTGTGGATGGTAAAGTTTCTGATTTCTTACATGTTAGAAAACATTTGAGTGCTAGTTTACTTAGGTACAAGTTTCCAAGTTTGTAATCTTTTCCTTCTAGATGCACTGTCTCCTAGACTACGATGTCAATGAAAACTAATGACAATCAGAATTTTAACCTTTTTAGGTAAAACTACTTGAGCTGTATATTTTCAAATTACTATTTTTTGTCTTTTTTCTGAAATTTCACCATAATGTATATAGGGGCGAGTCTTTTATTATTATTTGTTTTTAATCTTGCTTGATGTTCAAAGGCCCATTTAACTTAAAGGTATTTTTCTTTCTTCATCTCTAGGAGATGATTATTATTTTTATAATTTCCTTCTCTCCTTCTAGAATTTCTTCTTGAGGAACAATAGAAATTCTGGATTTACATTCTGCAGTCTCTGTCTCTGTGGTCACATTGTCTTCTTCTGTCGATGTGTCAAATCTCCCTCTGCCTTTCTCCTGTAGGGACACTTGTGATGCATTTAGGGAACACCAGGATAATCCCAGATAATTTCCCCATCTAATGATCCTTCATTTAACTGTATTTGCAAAGACCATGTTTTTCCATATGAGGTAACATGTACAGGTTCCAGGGACTGGGACCTAATATCTTTAAGGGCCACTATTCAGTGTATTCAGGGCCCCTTTGCTCCTGACTGTGGCCCATGAGGCTAGAGTTCTGTTGCTGCTCCAGCTGTTACAGAAGCTGTCACATCCGTCTTATTCAGCCTCCCTCTGTCTTCTCACTGTCCCCACCCTTTCCCCTCTTCCCAGCCCTTGCTCTTCCTTTCAGCCCTTCCAACTCTCCCCACATGAGCCTTTTTCCTTTTCCATTTGTCTTCCGTATTCTTTTTCCACTTCTCACTTCTTCCCTTACACCATTTCCGCCTTCTCAAGGTTTCCTACAGTCTAACATCTCCACAGCTCCAATAAAATCTTCTCACTATCAGGAATTCTTCCACATTTCTGGTTTAAGGACATTATCTTTGCTACTTGCTTTCTAATATCAGGATTCATTTAATTGCAAAAAACAAACAAATGAAACCAAATCAATTTCTGGAATTTCATAAAGTTTTTGGAGGGAGGAAGATATACTTTACCATCTTAATCCCTGAAATACCTCTTTATCAACCATACTTATTTTTTTTTAATAAATTTATTTATTTATGGCTGCGTTGGGTCTTGGTTGGTGTGCGTGGGTTTTCTCTAGTTGCGGTGTGTGGGGGCTACTCTTTGTTGCTGTGTGCAGCCTTCTCATTGTGGTGGCTTCTCTTGTTGCGGAGCACGGGCTCTAGGCACGTGGGCTTCAGTTGTTGTGGCTCACGGCTCTAGAGCGCAGGCTCAGTAGTTGGGGTGCACGGACTTAGTTGCTCTGCGGCATGTGGGATCTTCCCAGACCAGGGCTTGAACCCGTGTACCCTGCATTGGCAGGCGGATTCTTAACCACTGTGCAAGCAGGGGAGTCCCAACCATACTACTTTAGACTGTGAGCTTCCAGTAGCAAAACCTCTGTTTTTTTACTATTATTATTTTCGGTATGCGGGCCTCTCACTGATGTAGCCTCTCTCGTTGTGGAGCACAGGCTCCGGACGCACAGGCTCAGCGGCCATGGCTTACGGGCCCAGCCGCTCCGCGGCATGTGGGAACTTCCCGGACTGGGGCACGAACCCACGTACCCTACATCGGCAGGCGGACTCTCAACCACTGCGCCACCAGGGAAGCCCTTTATTTGTTTTTATTTACTTAATGCCCAGCACATGGTGATGCTCTTACTTGTTTATTAAATGAATGTCATTCATTTGTGGATTCGGTAAAATGAATCGTGTATGGTTGTTTTAACTGATTACGCAAACTGATTTGACTGCCATTTCCCATGCCCAAAGAGGGTTCTCAGAAACCCAGTGATTGTTTGGATAATAATTCGAAAACAACACTCAAGTTTCTATTAGTCCTAGTGGGTTGAACTTGAGAATGCCATTAACCCTTTCTCAGAAGAGCAGATTGGGGGTAGGTAGCAGCATTGTGGCTTTTTGGTATGCAGCTGTTCACTTTCAAAACTTAATTTAAAACAATAAAAAATGTACCTTGAAATCATTTTTGTCTCCCTATTTATTTAGTATGATTTGTTCTAAATGCATTTCATATCACCATAATGTATCGGAGCTCCACCACCACCTGTTATTTTGTAGGGGAAATAAACAAGACCTCTCTCATCAGATGAGTTAATTACACTGACATATTCACTCCTCCCCAGAGATATCATAAACTAAAATGCTGCAAGCCTTTAATTCAAACAAGCAGGCTAGAAACAAGAGCTATGCAGTGGTACATTTTCTTTGGAAGAATCAAAAGCTCAATACAAATTTGATCTTGGAGGGCGAGATAGCTTGAGTTTATCAAATGGAGTTCCGTCTAGAGTCACGTAACGAATCTGTAGGTGACTTGAGCTTGAACCCATTTCTCAATGTTCTGGCATTGTCTTTCAACCTCGGGGCTTCTGAGTATCATGTGGTCATTTTCTGTACCTGCTTCATCCTGTAATGTCTCCGTCCTCTCAGCCATCTGCCTGGCGATGGCTGTGCATGCAGAAGGGCGTTTGCATCGGGCAGAGCATTGTGAAGTCTCACTTCAGCCACTGTGCAGGGAGGCATCTGCCACCAGCAGTGGTCACAGTGGCACTCGTCTCTCAGGGAACTTAGGTGGATGTGTGTGTGGGAGGCCGCTGGGGTGCCTTAGGTCAGATTCTCCAGAAGCAGAGCCTGAGATGAGAGTCACGCGCAAGGGGATTTACTGAGCATGTACTCCCAGAAGGATTGTGTGAGGAGATGGGGGAAGCAGCGGAGGGAAGGGAAAGCAGGCAAGCAAGGTGTGAACTCAGGCAAATCCCAGCCTCAGCCTCATCCTGTGGGGAGCTCTGGGGTATAAATTACACCTCAGATCTTCTCCCCACTGGTGGCAAAGAATTGGATTTTTAGACTCCTCCTCCAGTTGGCAACTGGCTGAGAGCCAGTTGGGAGGGACATCAACACCCAGGAACTTCTGGTTCTCTTTCATGTGGCAAAGCAGCCCCCATAGCCTGTGGCAGCCCCCTAAAAAATTCACAGTTACAGGCGAAGCTCACAGAAAGTCACGGTGAAAGCAGTGCACAGGGCACAGAGAGACTGTACGTAAAAGGGATTCAAGGGGGTGTGAGAAGAGCACAGACAGTGTCTGCTCCCTTGGGTTAGGAGTACGGAGAGTTTAATGTCTGCGGGCTGGGAAACGGGAAGGAGGATGCCCCTCTCATTCATGTATCCATGCATCAGGCTGTGTGCATTAGGCACTCTATACACAGTGCCTATGGCCTGTACACCTTTTAAGGACCTCTAAAATATTTGAGACCTAGAAGAAATTAAAAGTCAATTTAACATGTAAAGAAAAAATTAAAGTTGATTAATTTATTAATTCAACAAATATTTATTAAGCATGTACTAGGTTCTATTGTGTTCTGGACGCTGGGGTTATTACAGTGAACAAAATACAAAAATACCTGTCTTTGTGATGAAAGTAGGAAGACAGTAAATAAAATAGATAAGATATAGAGAATCTTATGCTCATAAGTCCCATAGAGAAAATGAGGCGGGAACTGTGGGAGCAGGTGACCTACATGATGGCCCAGGTAGGGGAGGGACTGGTAACTGTAATTTTAAATGGAGTGGTCAGGGAAGGCTTCAGACAGAAGGTGACATTTGAGCAAAGGCCTGAAGGAGGTGGAGGGATTTGCCATGGTTTCATGAGGGAAGAGTATTTACAGGGAAGAAAAGGCAAATGCAAAGATCCTAAGGTGGGAGGATGCCTCATGTGGAGAAAAACAAGGAGCCCAGGGTAGCTGAGAGTGTGTGATAGGGAGAGCAATAGGAAATAAGGTCAGAGAGGAGCACGGGGCTAGACAGTGTCAGGCTGGGGGATAGCTGAAAGGATACTGACTTTGTTTAATTTAGCAGTCATGAAATCTTCACTATTTTTTAAAACATGTATAACTTGATTCTCTCACTTCCCTATAATCCCTGCTATCAGTTAGGGTGTAGAACAAGCCTATGTAACAGAGACCTCAAAATAAACTCTAACAAAAGAGTAGTTTACTTCTCTCACATGCAACAGTGTGGGAGTGTGTGGGTGGTTCAGGGCCCAGGTTCCTTCCATCTCATTGGTCTGCCAGCCGCTGAAGCCTTGTCCTTGTCTGTATCATTGACCTTGATTAACCAGTTCCAGCCCATAGCAAGAAGGAATGAGGATAAAATAAATCAAGTCACTTCTGCCTAAGGAGCGGGATGTGGAAGTTCACACATGTCATGCCTGCTCATACACAGTTGACCAGACTTAAAAATATGGCCATAGTTAGAAGTACAGGAAAACCTCCAGTACGGTGACTCTGTGTCTTCTAAAACTTAGGGGATGGGGTGTGGGATTCTATTATGAAAATGAAAAATTGGAGAATGGATCCTGGGGGCAATTAGCATTCTCTGCCATATGTAATGATTGCTGGGAACTTATGGCCCAAAGCAAATCAAATAAGTGACTTAGAGCTAAATACGGATCTTTATCAAATTCTTTCCCTTTATTTTTAACACAATAAATTATATTTAAAATGGAATCGAAGTAGGGCCACTTACTGCGCAGTTCCAGGGATCTCCATTCAGATGTGGGATTGTGCAATATAGCAGCCCTGAGAGTGACTGTATTCTAATATACTTGAGGGGACTTAGGATGGTGACCCCTGAAATAAGTGTGCCCAGAGTTACAAAGTCTTAAGACAGCCCTGATCACTTTGGTCACATAGCACTGCAGGTCTACAAGTCAAATGTCAGCGCACCCTAGGAAAAGTGGTGTTTGCAAACTGAACTCTTGGGAGGTGGACTGATAAATCCGCAAACCAATTTATTCATTTACAGCGGGCAACATGGCCAGCACAATAACTCAACCAGTCTCTTTCCCGGTATTGACTTACCTGAGAAACCAAATTAATTATCAGAAGGTTGCCCTGCTAAGTATGGAATTAGAAATAAAGGAAATTGGATGGTCTTAAGGGATTGCTCTTACAGGCTTGGATAAGTCCTGATAAATTGCCTTTAAAGAAAAAGGAATGTACTTGCTCGCTGAGAACCTGGCTCAGCCCTAAGCACCTTCTCCTTGAACTCTGATGCTGACCCAAGTTTATCATCCCAGCCTTTTAGTTCAAACTTATTATTATATTACCTGTTTTTTTTTTTAAATCTAAATTATATTTTACATCAGTGCAATTTTAAATGAGCTGTGTTCTGGCTGTTTCTAGGAAGGTAACTTCATCTCATGGATAAATGGTCATCTTTCATCAGAGATAATTTCCCCTTTTTGATCTTCCTCTTTATTCGTCAGTCTGTCTCACTTTATGTCCTTCGCCCCCCCCCCCCTCTTTTCCCCTCATAACTATAGCATGTGTCTCAAAAAGCTGGGAATAATATGCAGCTAAAACCACATCCTTTCTTTCATCATAGTGGTTAGGAGCCCACACTCTGGCCGAATCCCACTCCTTCCTCTTCGTGGCTGTATGGTCCTAAGCAAGCTCACCTTGCCTGTCTTCTTATTTGTAAAATGGGGATAATAATAACACTCATGTCATAGAGATCCTGCGGTGATTGAGTGTGTGGGGGCAGTTTAAAATAGCAGTGGTCTGAGAACTCCTGAGGGTCCCAGAGACGTAGGGTCCACAGAGTCAAAAGTATTTGCATAGTAATACTAAGAGTTTCTCTGCCTTCTCTCCTGAGTTGACATTTGCACCGATGGTACAGGAACGATGGTGGGCAGACCTGCTGGAACCTTAGCCTGAGTTAAGGCGGTGGCACTCATTGTCCCAGCAGTCATGGTCTTCTTCACCACAGCACACTTGCAGGCAAGAAAATAAACAAAACACCAGTTGCACTTAAGAGTGTCCTTGATGAAGTATAACATGTCTTAATTTTTATTAAATCTTGACAGTTTTAATATTATGTGTGGTGAGATGGGAAGCATATATAAAGCACTTCTGCTGTATGAGGAATGATGATGGTTGTCTCTAAGGAAAAACACTTCTGTGATTGAGATGGAACTGAAGTAGCCATTGTTTTCATGAAACACCATTTTTAGGAAGAATGACTGACAAATGATGGTTATTTAGACCTCAGGATCTGGCAGTGTTTTTTGAAAATGAACAAAATTAGCTATCACTTCAAGGAAAATAACTAATGGTATTTGTTGCCACAGATAAAATTCTTATTTTCAAGCAAAAATTAGAATGTCGGAAAACTCGAATCCACCACTCTGAGCTTAACAGCTTTCCCATGTTTAAATACTTTTCTGTCTGATGATAATGATGGTGATATGAAATGCATGACCATCTGGAATATCTTTGCAATTTGGTAAGTTGATATTTTCCAGATGACTGACGTACCATATTCTAAAGTCATGTGTGGGTAAAAGGTCCATTCAAATTGCAAGATAGACCAAATGGATATTAATGTAGCAGAGTATAAGAAGCTTATTGATATGGTTTCAGATTCCACACTGCAATGAACCTTTAAGAAAAAATTACTTGTTGAGTTTTGGTGTGATATCAGAGGAGAATATCCATACTTATCTGAAAATCTTCTTAAAATACCCTTCTCTTGTCTCACTATATATATATATATATATATATATATATATATATATATATATATGACTGGATTTTCCTCGTATTATTATTTCAAGCAGAAAAACATTATCGCGATGGTCTGAGTGCAGGAGAAGATGTGAGAAGGTAGCTGGCTTCTACAACCAGACATCAAAAGCATGCATCTCATTATATGATTTTTGCTTGGAAACAATTGTTATATTTTTATAAGCATATGGTGTTTATGTTAACATGTAATGGTTTACTATTATTATTGTTATTAACATTATTATAACATGAATTAATAAATACACATTTAAAACTGTCCTGGTTTTAATTTCTATTATAAATATTGATCATTTTAAGCCATATAAATAAAAACTCTCTGGGAAGTTCAGTAATTTTTATGGGTGTAAAGCCTTCCTGAGACTTTGGGAATCACTGGTTTAGAACATTGCTTAGCACAAAGTAAGAGGTACAATTTCTAATTCCCAAATTATGCTTAACAACAATAACGACAACAGTAATAACCTTTCACTGAAGATTTATTGGGTGCCAGACACCGTGCTATTTGCATGCATTATCTAATATGATTTTTAACAAACTGCAGTGAGATAGGTACAACTGCTAGTTTTATTTTATAGATGAGGAAAATAAGGTACAGAGAGGTTAGGTAATTTGAACGTGGTCACACAACTATGAAGTAGCAGAAATGAGACCCAGGCAGTCCGATTCCCGGGATTCTGCCCCTAATGAGTTGCCTTTATATTATCATCCCTTCATTTAAAAACTCCTACCAGCTTGACTGTAGGATCCGAGTCCACTCTCTCTTTTCAAACCAAGGCAAGTATTTCCAGTGCTTTCTACAAACCTCCCAAATAATGCCTTTCTTGGGGTCGTACTGCATTCCGTCAGCAGCCATCCTACATGCTCTTTTCTCTTCCTCCTACTCATTACACCCCTCAACTGATGGTGCCCTTTGTGTATAAGCCACCTCCTCAGTACCTTTGGAATGCCAACAAGTGCTGGCTTCTCTCAGGACTGGCTACATAATATGTGGATTCCAGTGCAAAATGAAAACGTGGGGCTTCTTCTTCAAACATAATTAAAATTTTAAGACTGCAACAGCAGAACATTATCAAGCAGGGGGACCCCATGTGACTGCATAGGTCGCATGCCCATGGGGTTGACCCTGGGTTCTAGGTAAAGAAGGGAAATACCACAGCCTCTCCAAATCTCTCCCATGTTATGCCCCTTGGGCATGAAGGCAAGGGCCAGGAGCCTGTGTTCTCCCACATTTCCTCATGGGAATAGGTCCTGCAGTTCCTGGTCTTTATCCCTCTAGTCAGAGATGATCAAATCTAGCTCATAGGGTTGAGAGGCACTGATGCCATACCATTTCCTTCTTTCTCTCCTTCCTGTGGCAAAACCAGAGCCCTCGTGCTTATCTGTGGTGATCAGTTGAAGAGGGTTTGGGGATGAGGAACCGTTCACCCTCCATAGCTGTACCAGGGGCTGTGATATTCTGCGGGCATTCTATGGGTAAAGAAATTTGATATCTAGAGAAAGTGGAGAATTTTATTTCCTAAAGAGCATGAAGTGTATGATATACTCATCAGGGCTCCTTCAGCACAGGCTACAGAAAATCAAACTACCTTAAGCCAAAGAGGGGCATTTATTGCTTTGTTTAACCAAACCGTGGGAAGGATGGAGCAGACTGGTTCCAGGAATAGGTAAATTCAGGGCTGTGACTGAGTCTGCGCTTTCACTGTTAGAGTCTTATTCCTGCTTCTCTGACTGGCCTTAGCTCTAGACCCAGGGCCATCCCTGGACCACCTTCTGTGGCCAGGGAGTATGATGGGATTATCTGCCCAGACTGTATCCACTCAGTGGTCAGGAAGAGGAAGGGAATGCTGTGACCAACACCCATCACTGGGCCAAGACAGGACAGTGGGGGAAGGATCATTTGCCCCCAAAACGAATAGCTGTTCTGGGTAGAAACCTGAACGTGGCAAAGCCGTGGTCCCCCCAGAATAGTCCTTTGCAGAAATGGGAACCTGAATGTTGGCAAACACTCAGCATAATGAAGGCAAGGGGGTGAGACACAGCTTGAGAATAATCTTGTTTATTATTGTTGTTTATTAGAAATGGCATCAGGTAAGTGCTAATGTTTATACCTTAGCAAAATTAGGGAATCCAGAAAAAGAAAGGTAAAATCAGCAGAGCCCGCCTGTCCTTTGAAAGATACATGGACTCATCCACTGGATCATGTTCATGTCTGTTTTAGGATCTGGGTCATCCTGCCAGTGTTTATCAGCGCCAGGGTGTGATAAGACAGTTCCTATTTCCAAACTTGCAATTTAAGGATAAATTTTACCAAGATAACCATAAAAAGAAGCGATGACCTGGGAATTTTATCAGTCAGATCACTATATTGCATGATTCATTTATTGCATAAACACATCAAATGAAAAAAGCAAATATGCAAAGGACACTCACTTGAGTAATGAAAATCAGCCCTCCTCCATGAACTGGTGGCCTGCAAATGATGAACTCAATGAAGAATTAACATACTTCTATTTATGTATGTCCTGTGTCTTGCATCAAAGGTAGTGTCTTTGCAGGAAGTCTATATTTGTTCTCCCAGCCCCCCAGATGGAGAGATCAGATGAAACAGAGACTCCAAGGAGATGGGGAGGGTCACTTTGTTACAAGAGGGTGGCATGAATGAGAAGTCTGATTTGCTGTGGTTCAGTGATTTCTTAATATTCTTTGCAGGGCTGACCTATTTCTAGTTCCTTGAGCCTGTAGTCTGAAAGGTCATTAATCTGGGCTTGGTTCATGACGCTGAGGCTTAAGACTTCTATTTCTTAAATGCCAAAGGTGTGTCAGATTGCCTTTCGAAACGTTGGTATCCCTATTCAGGCATGCAGTGGTTCGTGGAGAGGTACATCAGCAATTTCCTTTCTCATGGAAACATTCGCCTCACCAAAAGAGCCACCTCTGTTTTTTTGGCCCTTTGGATCTTTGCCAGGGATTAAAAAGACAAACCAATCTCCCACGTACACTTTCTTTTTGTCAAGACAGGGACAAACAGGTGTGTGTTTGCTGGAAGGTTGGCAGCATCACATGTACTTCCTGGGAGTGAAATTGGAGGAAAATGTGAAAATGCCAGTTTGCTCCTGTCACTCTCTTCTGTGTCTCCCCATTTTCTTGAGGGTCAAGTCTGAGCTCTTTGTTGTCACACACAGGTTCTCTCTGGTCTTCTTTCTCTTTACCTCACCAATCTTACTTCTATCTTCTCCCCAAGCTTACTTTTGGTCTCTAAGAACCTCGGTTCACTTTGAGGCTTTTGTAAATGCCCTTCTCCACCCTCTTACCTGGTTGATTCCTACCAGCTTTTCAGGTTTCAATTCAGATACCTCTCCTTCGGAGGCCTTACCTGCTTCCCCATGCCTGAGGTCCGGCTCCTCTTGGCGTTCCCATAGCTTTCTGCAAGGACACACTTCCTGTGAATGTAATCGCCTGTTTGTCTTTCTTGACCTATTGTTGCTTTTCTTTCTTCTTTCTTTTCCTCTTTCTCCCTCATCTCTTTCTCCCTCTCCTTCTTCACTTGAGTGCATTCTCTTTGTACAACATCAAATTATCACAGGTAAAGAATGTAGTCCTTTTGGACCACATGCCAGATGTCTTTCATTTGTTTCTCTAGATCCATATACCAGCCGCCCTGCTCAGGGCTCTGGGAGGCTGACCGTGGGGTCTGCATCGTTGAGTTCTTCGCCTTCCAGTTGCCTGTTGAGCTCGGCCATTAAGGGCACCAAGTAAGATCAGAGGGTGGGAGCATGGGGTACCATTCCTCTACCTCCCCCCCTGCCCTATGTCCATGGGATGGTTGTCACTCTGACAAAGGCTACAGGTTCTTTCAGTGTCCCTCTTTATGTAGTCACCTCTCTGGCTTCTGATGGTGCTTTTCATTCTCGTGCCTTCAGGCCTAGGGTTATTAATAGTTCCCCCGTCACTATTTCATATGTACAGTTCTGTACTTTGTTGCTTCCCTTAAACACTGCCTCAGTCTATGTAAGCAGTCCCTTTATTGAATGCTCCTTAAATTGCACATTTGAAATGCTCATCTCTTTCCTGTTGAGACCCTGGCTAGACTATCACCTCCAATCCTGGTTCCTGCCACTTTCCCCAGAGGTCACCCTAGTTGTAACCATGTCTTCCACACCGCTGCAACCCTAGATTCTGGCACAGTGCATCACACGCATAGAAGGGGTTCAGTAAATGTTGGCTAAATGCTATTGTTGAGTCTTGAGCTCCCAGGAGAAGATGGGTCAAAAGTTGCTAACTCCAGGCAAACGTTTGTTCCCTCTGCACATCGTAAAGATGAGACAAGATCACAGTTATTAGAGTGGAAAATTCCTTCCCTGTTGCGACAGTAGATAGCCATTATGTGTTCCAATGAAAAACTCAGGAATGAGTATAAAAATAATCCACTGTACACCATGAAAAATTGAAAGCATATTCTTTTCCTTTGAAACGAGATCGGCTTTTGGAAGCTTTCACTCCAACACCCATCCATCTAAAACTTCTCTCCAAGGACATGGCTAAGATGCAGTTTGATTCATAATAAGCCTCAGGAGTTTTCCTTAAAGACATGATTACCCAGAAGGCATTGAGAGCTGTCTACAATTTCTTCTGTTTCGAGAATATTTTTATCCTAAGGAAAAGCAGGATAAGCTCCAAAGTTTCACTGGAAATTCTGGCTTGTGAATTATACAGAAAACAGAAATTTTGCTTATCTGTGATTTATCCTGGCTTGGACCTCATTCCCCCAATTAGAAAGCTCAAATATGGAGCATAAGGCCCCATCAGAAGCCCACTTACCTGTCAGACCAGTAATAACGCTGTAAGGTGACAGCCTTTATTCTGCCCTGGTTTCATTGCTGGGTTCAGTGCCTGTTTTAAAACCAAGCTGGGACTTTGTATATCAAGCCATTATCATGGCCACCAGTGGTGGCGTCCTCACTGTGTACTGTGCATGTCTTATCTCACCCCATCCTCCTATCAGCGCCATGAGGAGAGGATGCTCTCAGCCTCTCTTTTTACAGATGCTGACATTGAAACCGACCGAGAACAAGGAACTTCTCCAGCTGAGTGGTGAAGGCAGTACTTCCTTTGAAGACCAGGTTCTTGTCACTGTGCCTGCTGCCTTCTAAGCCCTCCCTCCCCATCTGAGTGCAGGTCATCAAGTCGGGGTCTGAGCTGCCTCTCCTCCTTGGCACCCACTTCTGCTTTTGTACTTACCTCATGGTGTTGTAATTATTTGTACTCAAAGGTCATGCAGTTGGATGAGCCATAGACTACCTCCCGTCCAAGGTCCTTAAAAGGTGTGAAATTTTTACTGAATCATACTTCAGGGTTACTCATTAACATCTCTGACTATATGTGATCCTCTCTGGTTTATTAGGACCCTGTTTAGGACTCCACTGAAAGGAGCGACTCATTGCCAAACAATCTACTGCTCCTTAGATTCGTGGAGTAGACACTCAAGTTAGCAGACATCTTTCTCCAAAGCCCCATCTCTTCCCTCTCCCCAAACTTTCCTATGTCTGATTCTTCTTTCCCTTTGAAATGTCCTTGTTATCCCCATCTGCATCAGCTGGTTCCATTAGGGCACAGGTTCCCTGACTTAAAAATGCAAGGGATTTACTTTACCACCAGGCACCGGTTTGGTGCAGTTCACCTTATTCAAGAACGTGAGCACTCCCCAAGATGTTTCCAGACATTGTCAGATGTCCCCTGAGGCCAAGCTAGTTCCTATTTGAGAACCACCAGTGTAGCAAATGACAAGTGGCATATTCTTACACGCCAAGACTCCCTGGAGCATGATTCACGGTGACTGTGAGTATTCTCCAGGAGCAAGGCAGTATGGAGTCCCCCAAGTGAGGATCTCAGTGGGTTTGTTTTCTTTTGCATTTTATGCCCATTAGGAGCTCAGGGGCTTATTTGTGCCTGAGTGGTGTTTCAGGCTGCAATAAAATCTTGAAGGACACTTGTCTCTGGCTATCAGGTGGTCATGGCTCAGTGCATTGTCTCATTCAGTCTTTATAATAACTCCATAGATGGCTATCATTATGCTCTTATTTTATAGATGAAGAAGCTTAGAGAGGAAAGGCACATGTCAAGGTCATATAGCTAGCAGGTGATAAAGCCAAGAACTGAGGCTAGCTCTTTTTGATTCCCGACATTCATTGGTTGATCACTACTACTTCTCTGGCAGTGAGAGAGGGTTCTCTGACTCTTCTACTTGAGGAAGAAACATAGGAAATAAAATGAGTGGTGAAACTCAGATCTTGGTCAGACATTCAGGAGGCTGGCTCTTCTCTAACCAGTAAACCAATGGCAGTTACCTTGCCTGTTGTCCCTCCCAGATAACTCCCTGAAAGGGGCCAGGTAATGATCCTTCCTTCTTCACATCTGTCTGCCTGTCTAATATCACAGTTTCATGTTCCATCTAAGGAGCAGGCGGGCTTTATATGCGATTGTTCCATTGCTGTTAGATAAACGTTGGTCTCCAGTTTGCTATCACACCATTATCTTGTTTCGTAGGTTATGTGAGGGCAGGACAATGTCTGTATTGCTCGCCACTTTATTCTCAGCATGTAGGGCTCTCAGTGAGCACTCACTGAATGAATGAATTAATAATGGATAACTCCATCGTGAAGAAGAGTACGCTAATTTTGACTTTCATTGCTTTTCTCAGAGTTTTAGTCCATGAGCAGGAACTAGCAATGGACTTAACATGGTTTCTAGGTAACTGATGTAGACTCTTGAAATGTCCAGGAGAGTACGTCTGTGTACCCAGCATATACCTCTTGAATGAGAGTAAATAATAATATGGTGTTTCTTAAAAAAGAAAAAAATGATACTCAGTATAGTTTGGGGATACATTCGCCCATCATTATATAACACTGACAATGCTAGTGGGAGTGATTTGCCCCTTGAATTCCCTTTAGGTTCTTCTGCTTGGGCTGGGGAGAAAGTCTCACTTGGTTCTAGTGTAGTATAGTATTTAACATCACTTTATCACTTGTTATTCTCCTTTTTTAAACAAAACAAGAGCACAGTTCAGGCTTAGACTCTTCAGTAGCTAAGTCTATATAAAAATTAACAACATTTTTTAGGGGCTTCCCTGGTGGCGCAGTGGTTGAGAGTCCGCCTGCCGATGCAGGGGACGCGGGTTCGTGCCCCGGTCTGGAAGGATCCCACATGCTGCGGAGCGGCTGGGCCCGTGAGCCATGGCTGCTGAGCCTGCGCGTCCAGAGCCTGTGCTCCGCAATGGGAGAGGCCGCAACAGTGAGAGGCCCGCGAACTGGGGGGAAAAAAAAAAAAATTAACAGCACTTTTATGCTTATATTGTGAATATCTGTTATCTGTCTAAAGCAAGGTGCTTATCTAGTTAAAGCAAGTGATACTTGCCGCTTTACATTTATGGTTTTCATAAATCATTTTCAGTTAAATAAATTTAGCTAGGTAAAAATAAAAGGAAAGTTGATTGGAGGAAAAGTGTTTCATATCTTTATAACAGTTGTTACACAGATACGGCAGAAATTGTGTATGAGGTACACAAATGGATGGAGTTTGAGAACTGTTAAGAAGATGGAACTGGTTCCGAATCCTGAATTTATGCTTTGCTAGTAATGTGGCCTTCAGCAAGTTGTTTATGTTTTCCAAGCCTTGGTTCTCCCCAAATAGAAATGGGGGAGTACATCATAGTTTTATTATGAAATTGTAATGAGGTAATACGTGTAGAACACTGGCTTATTATCCGGCATGTAGGAATCACTCAAAACATGGTTGCCATTTGTTGTTATGATTATATTTTATTTCTCCATGAGCTGATACCATTATTAGATGAGCTGTAGGCAAACCCTGGCATAATAGGGAACTGAAAAATAAGACTTCTCTTATTCCTAACATGGCCTGGCTTCGTCACATCGACTGGAGCGGCCTGAATAGACAACAGCTCCCGATAGCTAATTACTGTCAGATGGATCAGCAGCCGCCAGCTCTTCTAAAACTGTTATTTTTGGCACACGTTCCGCAACGTTTTCCTGGTATATAAATAATGATCCCATACAAGAAGTCACTTCCTTTACTTTCTTTGGTGTACATTTCACAAATGGTTTGTTTTGGCGGGTCCTCTGGGAAGTTTCATTATCATAGCTACAGGTGGTTTATTAAGATTTCATTTTGGTCAAGGAGGGTGCCTGGTTACATCTGCTTTAAACATTTTTAGACCATAAAGATTTGGGAAATGCTAGATTCTCTTGGGTCTTGACTGTCTATTCTGTGTCTTGGGGCAGATTCATAAGAAATTTCTGGGTAAAATCTTAGAATTCGGCTTTAGAACTGGATTGTTCTAGCTTCTCTTTGTTCCTGTCTTCCTCTCAGCTCCTCTAATACTCCAAGAATGAAGTCCGATCACCAGGGTTGTAACGGAACCAAGTGGTGAGAGAATCTTAAAATGCTATCAAGAAGGAAAGTATCAGAGAGTGAGGAAACTTGGAGAAAGGGAAGGAAGTAGTTCTTGGGGGAGGGACCCTGGATTCTGGGGGTCCACTCATTACTTTCAAGGGGACAACAGATAAAAGGGTAGAGTCAGAGAGTTGCTTGGTAGCTGGGTTCATCTCCTTGGGGGACAAGAATTCCCTCCCAGCAGTGTCCGACCAGTGGAGTACATCCATTAGCCTGGAGGTCTGCCTGCTTTTGCAGGGACCCAGTATAACTTTGGCTTAAACAAGAGAGCAGTTCATTTTCTTCTAAGCCTGAGGCTGGTGTGGCAATCCCACAGTGTCTGTCTCCCAGACATCTTCTTCCTTGTTCTTCCTGCATTGCTAGGGCTGCTTCCTTGTCTGTCTGGCCCAAAATGGTTCACCACCATGTCCACATTTGTGTCAGGGGGGAGAAGTAAATGGAGAGCAGTGAGCAAAGCCATTCCTTTCAGAAGGTCATGAAGTAGAATTTTCACACATCACTTCTACTCACAGCCCTTAACAAACATTTACCAAGCACCTTGGACCCAGGCACCATGAGTAAGGCATATTGAATTTCTACCTCTAGTGTAGGAGGCCAGCTAGCATTTTTCAGGGGCTATGTTCTCAATTCCTTGCCAAAAAAATATTTATCACATTTTAAGAAAAAAAACGGGTTCATTGTTATGTGTGAAGAAGTATGCTGAGTGCTGAAGTGACAGCAACAGACCTCTAGGCAAGATCCTCCCCTCATGGAGCTTACAGTCTATTGATAAACAGCAATGAGCAGATTTAAAAAGAGATTGCAAATTGTGGCAAGTGTTTTGAAAGAAAAAATCTGAATGCTTGTACAGAAAATATTGGAAAGTGTACCCTTTTCACGAATGGCAGCCAAGGCTCTCTGAGAAGGTGTCATTGTAAAGCTGATCCCTCAGAAGGAGTGAGCCAAGTAAAATGCAGAGGAGGGAACAACACGAAATGAAGAATAAACAAACCACGCTGTTGGAGTATTATACAGCAGTGAAAAATAACAGAGCCACAGCTACCTGCAACAATGTGGATAAATCTTAGAAGCATATAGCTGAGTGATAAAAACAGATCACCTGAGACTACATATACTGGGGTATCATCTTTATAAAACTCAAACACAAGCTAAGTAACATGTCTGTTAGAGATGCATACATATGTGATAAAACTAAAAACAAAAAAGAAGAATGATAAACACAAAAAGCTAAATAATGTATGCCTGAGAGGGAGAGAGAAAGAGAAAATATGAGTACATTCAAGGTCATGTTCTAGCTTTAAAGTTAGGTGGCATGTTCACGGATGCTTTGTTATGCTTCCTAAATTATATATGTGTTAATTGTATTTTTAATATATCAAATACTGCCTAATGCAAGACATTTTAAAAAACACAGGATGGGGGCACTTAATTCAATTACCTGCGGAATCCCGGCAGGCAGTGTAAAACCCTGCGTGACCTGGGAGGGTGCACGGCGAACAGCAAAATACTTTCCCAGCCGACAGGGGGCGCCACCACCCAGCCCGAGCTTAAGGTCGTCAGTCAGGCTTTCTGGCTTAATGCAGCCACAACAGCCAATTCTTGAGAAGCCTGACACCTGCATGTTTATGAGCAATATCCCAATTTTTAAATGTTGGCAATGATTTCCAAATGTTAAAACCTCTGCGAGTCACATAATACCTGTTGGGGAACATATCGTGGAGGTGAGCAGCGATTTAGTATCCATTTGCGAAGAAAATGCCTAAATTTATTTCTACCATATTCCCCCCCGCTGTGAAGGCAGGCAGGCAGGCAGGCGGGAAGGAACCCCGTCGTCCTCTCTGCATCCCCAGAGCGTGCGATTTCCAGCCTGTCGCTCTGCTCGGTTCCTCTGTGTCTCACCTACGAGCTTTCACCTCTAAGTTTGGGACGCGTGAAGGTGGTGTGAGAGCAGCTGAGATGGGTGGGCAGCGGCTTGGTCCGGGCCTCTGCCCCCAGGGCTTTCACTCTGCCTGGCACCCTCCCGCTGCCTTCCAGACCCAGCATCACGAATATTCGAATATTCGCAAGACCCAGCACCTCTCCCTAAGGCCAAGGGGAGGAAGGGGCTTCCCGGAACCAAGACCACTGCTGCTGGGAAATCTATTTCCTGTTGTACACTGTTGGCACTGAATGCTTTCCATAGAGGAATATATTTGCTTTTTCTTTAGGAAAGAAAAGCTTCAACTGTAAGGCATTATTTCTGCTAACACCCACCCACGATACCGTGGGCTCTTTGTTTTCTCGTTAACATAGTGGTTATCAACTGGGGGCGACATTGTCCCCCCAGGGGACATCTGGCAATGTCTAGAGATATTTTTGGTTGTCGCAGCTGGACTGGGGGTGATTCTGTTTTGTAGTGTGTGGGGGCCACGGGGGCCACTAAACAGCCCACAATGCACAGGGTGGCCCCCCAAACCGCTGAACAAAGAGTTATCCGGCCCCAAATGTCAACAGCCAACATTGCTGAGGCTGAGAAATTCTACTCCCCGTTACACCCGCACCAAAAAACAAAGGTAAATAAAGCCCCAGTCTGGGCCATTCATTCCCTGTGAATTATGAAAGGTGTGTGTTTTTTTGGGGGGGGGGTATGGTAAGGGGTGTAACCAGCATGAATTTCTAAGGCTCGCCCTTTAGCTAGAGCTGGGATTTGTGACCCCTAGTTTGGTTTTATTAAAGTGTAATGCTCACAAGCAGTAGAGGAGATTTGTTATTCTAAAGACAGTTGCACACCAATGCACGCTATTGTATAATCTGGCATTTTCCCCACCAGGGAGCTGCGGTGCATTACTCACAAGTGACAGAACCAACGAGCTTCATCTCCCAAGGGGCTAGTGCATCCGTTTAAAGGGAGCAAGCGCTATGCAGGTCCGCCCCCGCCTCACCCCCATGCAGAGAGCAGGGTGAAGGTGAGCATCTTTGCAGTCATGGCAAGCATGAACCAGGCCATGATTCCATGCCCATCCCCACCCCAGAAATGGATAAGTCAGGTCTAATTGTGTTCTCGTAGCAGGACCACAGGCAGGGAGCAGCGGCTTGGATTTTATTCTAGGCTCCAGCTCGAAAAGTGCCTTTAGGGAAGTCCTGGCTCTCTCTGTGCCTCAGTTTCCTGGAAGACCATGCCTCATGGGGCTAGACCATGCCTTGGGCTTGGGGGTTGGTCAGGCATTGGTTCAAATGCAGGTTCAGTGCTTAACGGTGTGGCTCCTCGGGTCCTGACTTCTCTCAGAGCCTCAGTTTTCTCATCTAAAAAGTGGGAACAGGGCTTCCCTGGTGGCGCAGTGGTTTGAGAGTCCGCCTGCCAATGCAGGGTACACGGGTTTATGCCCCGGTCCGGGAAGATCCCACATGCCGCAGAGCGGCTGGGCCCGTGAGCCATGGCCGCTGAGCCTGTGCGTCCGGAGCCTGTGCTCCGCAGCGGGAGAGGCCACAACAGTGAGAGGCCCGCGTACCGCAAAAAAAAAAAAAAAAAAAAAGTGGGAACAGTCATGCTTGTCTTATACGCTCACCGTGAGGATAAAAAAGACAAGGAATCTAAAACACTCAGCACTTGCCTGGCATGTAGCAAGGATCCAATAAATATTTGCAACCAATGGACCATCCTAGTGTTCGAATGTCCAATGAAATCAACATGTCTTCTTTCTGTACCTCACAGAACAGCAGTGAATTGAAATGAGATTGTGGATGGGAAAGCACGTGGACAACTTTTAAATGCTATATCATGTAAACTGATGTCAAAGTAATGAAATCAATGTAAATATCAATGTAAATAGTTATAGTGTTTATTGTGCTGATCCTAAGAAAATAGAACAATTATAACCCACCATAATCATAACTGATTACATGTGGAAGGAAATTAGAGTGGCTTTAGTTAAAACCTTCCATTTTACAAAAATGGAAGAAATTGTCATTAGAGGCAAATTTCCGTTAACCCCAGCCCAGTGCTCTTTTCACTCCCATGAGAGTTAATGCTGGTTAATGTTTGGCAACCCGTGTACAGTATGTCTGCATCAGATGGACTGTCCCCAACATACAGTCACAAGTCTCAGTTTCTTCATCTCTAAAATGGGCATGATTACAAAACTTAATTCCCAAGGCAGTATTGCAGAATGAGATCATGCAGGTAAATGTCCTCCAGAAACAGTAATCATCACTGTCCTTATTAACGATAATAATTGAGATGATGTATATATAAGCATCTCTCCGAGAATCTGACTTAAGTGGGGGGGCCAATATACATTCACTTATATGTTGCTAATAAGAGTACCTTTGAGTCCAGAGAAGCACTGATGGGGGGAACCCTAGGTCTTCCTAAAGAATTCATCATTATACTGTCTGGCTCCTGCACATTACAGGAAGGTCCTGGATGGGCTAGTGGCATCTTCTTGTTGCTTAGGAAACAAGGAAGGGTGTCTAGCTGATCTAGAATTCTGACGGGTAGAATTCCACAAGCCAAAAACTTTGATGCTCATTTTGACTTGGACTTTGAGGACTTGTGAGTATGTAGGGTGAGCAGTGGAGCTCCGCCCACACGTTCAGATGGCCCTAGAAGAGTGGTTTGCAAACTTTGGCCTGCATCAGAATCATGTGGAGCACTTGTGAAAACACAGGTTGTTGGCCCCATCCTCTCAGTGGAGCTGAGGTGGAGCCCTATATTTTGCATTTCTAACAAGATCCCAGGTAATGCTGGTGCTGATGCTGGTCCAGGGGCCACATTTCACAGTCACTGTCCTAGAATGGCATTTCTCAACCTCAGAACTGTTGATATTTGGGGCTCATAATTCTCCATTGCACTATAGGATGTTTAGCAGCATCTCTGGCTTCTGCTCACTACATGCCAGTAGCAGTTGTGACAACCAGAATGTCTCCAGACATGACCCAATATCCTCTGGAGGGTGAAATCATTGCTGGTTGAGAACTGCTGCTCTAGAGCAGACAACATAGAATTCAATCCCAGTCATTCCTTGTAATAGTGGTAGGACCGCAGTTGTATTGCTGTGCCCCTCCAAGCTTTGGCTGTTTAATGGGTATAAGAATGCCAACCTCATAATGTCCAAGTAAGGATTAAGAGATAATACAGGGGCTTCCCTGGTGGCGCAGTGGTTGAGAGTCCGCCTGCCGATGCAGGGGACACGGGTTCGTGTCCCGGTCCGGGAAGATCCCACATGCCGCGGAGCGGCTGGGCCCATGAACCATGGCCGCTGAGCCTGCGCATCCGGAGCCTGTGCTCCGCAACGGGAGAGGCCACAACAGTGAGAGACCCACGTAACGCAAAAAAAAAAAAAAAAAAAAAGATAATACAGGTGCCTGGGACACAGTGAGCAGTTAATATATGTTAGTTACTACTTATCTACTAAGTGAAATTTTTTTTGTCCATCAAAAGAGTCTCACATAGAAAGCTTCAGCTTGGCTGGTAGTTGAAGAGTTTGCAGAGTCTCATCTAAAACCAGGCAACTTCCAGAAAACTGTTTTTAAAATGTCCATCCAGGCAAGGGACTCCAAATCAACAAGATCCCCTCCAGAGTTCTGAACTAACATCCAAGTGTTATCTAGGTAAATAGCCCCCAGTCCTTAGCTCGGAAGTGACTGGCTACAAGAGCCTATTCCAGCTTTATGAGCCCACCTCCTACTTGTTTAGTTAACATCGGTACAAGAGGGACCTCTTTGCATATTTTATTTTCCAGCTTTGGTCTAGAAGTGAATTTTAGAATCTGGAATACTGCTGCATTATGAGTTTCCAAACAACTGCTGTTAAAGAATGATATATGCTGGCATACACAAGGGATCACGGATTTTTCTTTGGCTGTCAGCTCTTGAAATTACCCAGCAATCCCAAAATGAATTTCCACTAATCTGACAGTTTTGCCTCTCCTGACATGATGTGCTGTATATTCGGTGGTCAGCAGGGACTACTTAATTGCAGTTAAGCCTGTGCTGTTCATTGTGGCATTTAAAATAGAGCAGTGTGTAATGTGGTTAAACTTTCTGACTCTCCAGGCCCAGATGGGTGGGTGGAACTCAATGTATTTTGGAAACTTTCTACCTGGTAGCACTTATACTGAATTAAGTTTTACTGGCTAGCAGCTTTAACTCATTCACTTTCAAGATTTTTAAAGGTTAGAATCAAAACTAAAATCAAATCCCCCCCCACCTTAGAAGGTAGAAGGGAGTGGAATATCATATTAAACTGATGTTAAGTTAAAGATGCAGCAAAAACTCAATAAGGGAAAAATACAGTGATAGAATACATAACACTTTTTGCGTACTTACCATATGCTTGACAGTTTTCAGGTGTTTTCTCACTTTGTTCTTAAAGCATTCCACATAAGCAGGGACAATTTTTTGCCCCCATTTTGTAGATGTGGAAACTGTGGAACCCAGGTTTGCTTAATAATAATCTATATTCTTTAGCACTACACTAAATTCCCTAAAGATATTAGATATTGTTGAGTTTAAACTCCTTATTTTACAGGTGGGTAAACTGAGGTTCAGATACTTTGAAGTGACTTTCTCAGAATTAAGTTACCCCAGACTCGGAAAATTAGCCTGGGGTTGTACATAAGTCTTATTTTTAATAATAAGGTGGTGCTTGCAGCTTTAAAGTGCTATAACATCCATTAGGTCATATTTACTCTTGGTTTTCAAATAATTTTGTTGTATGAACTGATAAGTCAAAAAGAAAAGAATTTTGGTCATTGCCTTTTTTCCATCGTTGAATCTAATGATACGTATCTGTAGTGTAACAACAAAATTGCTCCTATAAGGTGCCTGTGAACACGTGAAAAGTAAAGACTTAAATGGATCAATACTATTTCAGCAAATACTGTGAAACATCTAATATAGGCCAGGTATTATTCCAAGTGCTGGAAATATATCAGGGAGTAAAAACAGTCAAAAACTCCCTGCCCTAAGAGAGCTTACCTTCTAGAGGGCAGAGGTGGATGATTAAATAAATAAGCAAAACATAAAGTATGTCAGATGTTAAGTGGGAAGCCACGAAATAAAGCTTGGAAGAAGAAAAGGGAGCCCTGGGGGAAGGAATTAAGCTTATAAGTAGACAAGGTGGTATTTGAATAAAGACATAAAAGTCATGAGGAACAAGCTTTTTGAATACCTGAGGAGGAGCATTCTGGGCAGAGGGAAGAGCGAATGCAAAGCCTTTGGGCAGCAGATTGAGATGTATTGTGTTTAAGGAACAGTAAGGAGGCCAAATGCATGAGAAGTTTGAATATTTTTTGTTATTGTTCTCACAGTCTGTTTTTTAAAACTGAGTATAATTGATATTCAATTAATTGTACATATTAAAGTACACAATTTGATGTTTTGGCATATATGTGTGTGTGTGTGTGTGTGTGTGTATATATATATATATATATATATATACACACACACACACACACACACACACACACACACACACTCATGAAACTATCATTAAAATCAGGATAATTTCATCATCCCCAGAAATTTCCTTGTGCCCCTTTGTACTCTCTCCTATTTTTCCCATTGTCTCCTTACCCCCATCCCCATGAAACCACTTTTCTTCTTCTTGTCACTATAACTTAGTTTGCATTTTATAGAATTTTATGTATAAGGCATCATGCAGTATATATATACTCTTTTATTTTGGTTTGGCTTCTTTCATCATAGTAACTTTGAGATTCATTCATTTTACAATGTATGTCAATAACTTATTTCTTTTCATTGCCAAGTAGTCTTTGAATATATGGATATTCCATAATTTATTTGTCCAGTCATTTGTTTGGGCCATTTCCAGTTTCAGGGGGACTACAGGCAAACCTCTGTGAACATTGAGGCATAAGTCTTTGTGTGGACATATGTTTTCATTTCTCTTGAGTAGATACCTAGGATTGGAATGGCTACATCATATGGTAGATGTCTTTATAACTTTTTAAGAAAATACCGAACACTTTTCCCAAAGTGCCTTTACCATTTTACATTTCCACCAGCCATGTGTGAATTCTAACTGTTCTACCTTATCGTCAGCACTTGGTATTGTCAGCATTATAATTTTAGATATTTAAATAGTAATATAGTAATGCTTCACTGAATTTTTAATCTATATTTCTCTAACAACTAGCAATGTTGTACAATTTTTCATGTGCTTATTTGCCATCCTTCCATATGGCTTCTTGGGTGATCTGTTCAAACCTTTTGCCCATTTTTTTGTATTGGTCTGTTTTTTTCCTGATTATTGAGTTTAGAGTATTCTTTATGTAATCTGGATACAAGTGTTTTATTAGATATACAATTTGCAAATATTTTCTCTCTATCAAAGGCTTGTCTTTTCATTCTCCTGACAGCATCATACTTAATTCTGATCAAGGCAAATTTATCTTCTTTTAAAAAAATGTATTGTGCTTTTTGTGTTGTATCTGAGGAAACTTTGCCTTTGATTATTTTAAAAATTGATTTTCTCATCAAGTAAAAGAAAGTGTCCTTTCAAGCTCCTTTAAGTATTTCCATATTACTTAGGCAACAAAGATATTTATCAATAAGTGATCACCTGTAATGATTTGTTGATTAAGACGTAAAAATATTACTTTCACAATCTTAATTTACTTCTAAGACCTCACCCTCTTCACTACAAACATACACATTTATTATATATATTTATATAAATTTAAATTTATTATATTTAAATAAATTTAAATTTATTATAAATTTTATATATATATATATACTTGCTAGATGAATGAATAAGTTCTTATACATTTTTAGGGGCAACAAGCTGGTTTGGGCACAATTTTCAGGTACTAGTTCCTATTCTAGTGGGAAAGTGGTTAGGACTGGCAGCTGTCTCTATCTGCTTCACGATTCTCTCCTTGGTTTTTGACTTCATGTTACAGAAACAACAGATGGAGCAAGCTGAATATTCTCTGAATAAAACACAGGCTTTTAATGCTTTTTAAAGCCTGTAACATATTATGACTTCTAGACCTACAGTATGCAGTTAAGTTCTTATGATGGATGGATTTCCAGTTTGAAATGATAAAGAGAGGGCTATGTCTTAACTTCCTTCCTATTTTACCTATATTTCAATATCTTAGTAGAGCTATTACATGAAATTGATCCCCCAGCTTTAGGAAACAGGATGTTGCTGACACTATTATATGCTATTATATAATGTACATTATTTGTCATTTTGTCGTGGCATCCAGCCCAAGCTTTTCTTTTGCTAATAAACCTTCATTTTTTTTTTTGGTGGCAACATGCTCAGACCCAGGTAATAATAATGCCTATCATAGCTGTAACTGAAGTATTTCCTACTATGTTTCAGGCATTGTTCTAAGCCAGTAACTTGGATTTACTCATTTAAAACATGAAGGCAGTGGACTAGACTCAGGATCATTTAGCCCTGATACCACTGCCTCTTGCCTTCAATGCAGCTAATTGTGGCCATGGTGTTCCCCTCCACCAGTGAGTGGACTGCATAAGAAGGCGGGCATTGGTGCCAACTCTGTGACCTTAGACAATTTATTTAACATCTCAGTGGTTAAAGCTTTTTTAAAAAAATATCTGAAATGGGAATAGTAATAATATCTACCTGATGGGGTGGTTATAATTAGATGAGACATATGACACACTTAGAAAAATGCTTAGACCAGTGGCTCTCATCTGAAGCAAGTGTCCCCCCAGGGAACATGTGGCAATGTCTGGAGATACTCTTGGTTGTCACAGCTGGAGTGGTGGTGGATGGTGGGTGCTACTGGCATCTAGTGGGTAGAGACCAGAGATGCTGCTGAACAGTCTAAATGTAGAGGACAGCCCTCACCACAGCAGAGAATGTCAATGGTACAAAATTGAGAAATCCTGGCCTAGACCGCAGTAAACACTCAGAAAATGTGAGCTGCTTGAGACTGTCTAGAACATAAGCTCCATGAGGCAGGGAGACTTTGTCTGCTTTGATCACTCTTCTATTCCTGGAGCTTACATAGTAACTGCTCAGTAAGTATGTATTAAATGAGTGAATACTATATAGGATGATTCTGGGAAAACTTTTGGGTGCTTGACTACCCACCCACCTTCTCTGGCTTCTTCCTATTTTGGTCTCTGTCATTCACCATATACTGAGAGCTGTAGACACCATTTATCACCATCATGCTGATGGTAGAGGGAAAAGGTAGAGGAACCTGGGTCTCTGATGACATTGTTGGCCACGGCACTGGCCTGGACTATTTGATGCCAAATTTTTGTCTTGTAAAATATTTATCCCCTACTGATTAAGCCACTACTAGGCAGGTTTCTGTAACTTGAAGGCAAAAACATTCCTAACTGATAACCAGGAAGGACAGCATCCTCTCTTAGGCTTGTAACATAGTTTTAGTATATCTCAAACCCATTAACAGAAACAAACCCATTGATTAATTCACTTCAGAGAACTTTTAAAAAATCAGATACACTGAAATCATTTTTTTTTAATCTGGCAAATATGCTTCAATATTTAAGTGCTGATATTAGTAATCTAACATGGAAATGTCATACCATTTTTTGGAAGTGCTTGGCAATTAACAAACATGCTGGCATAAACTTTGGGAAGTTATGCTAATTTTTAAAAATGACTCATTTATTTAATACATATTTGTTGAATGCCTATAATAGGCCCACATGAGGTAGGGACTGGAGTACAACAGAGAAGAAAACAGGGCTAAGTCCAGTTCCCTGTCCTCATGGAACCTGCAGACCGGAAGGACATATGAATAGTGAATGTTAATTACCAGGGCAGTGAGCGTACTGAAGAAGCACCAATGTGTAAGTGATACTTAACAGGAGTCTCTAAGCTGTTGAGGGGATCAAGAAGGGAGGTCTAGATTGACATATGAAGAGGCAGTGTAGTACAGTGATTACACACACAGGCTCTAGAGTCAGACTGTGAAGTTTTGCATCTGCCTATCACCTGCTCCTAACTGAATGATCTTGATTAATTAGTTGTCAAAGGGCTCAATTTCCTCATTTACTGAAAAGGAGGCAAAAAATAATACAGACCTCATAGGGTTATTTTCAGAATTAAATGAGATAATACATGTAAAATTACAATATGCCTCAAATATGGTAAGCCTTCAATAAGCGTTAGCCCTTGCAATTATTCAAAATTACCTGAGGGAAGGGGAAGAAAGGGGGCGTGCACAAAATTTTTTTTTAATATGGTAAAACTTGTTTTTAATTTCTCTCTTGCATGTCACATGATTCTGGAAACTGGGGCCTTTGGATGCTCTTTGTTTTTCCAAGTGCTTGAACAAATCCAAAGTACTTTCGGAGCAAAATATAGGCCCTATCGGTAGGCTCTGTGAATCTCTCTTACAGGTGGGGTGGGTAAGCTCCTTTGTGGCTAAACTTAGAAACAACACAAACGTCTATCAGCTGGTGAATGGATAGATAAAATGTGGTATATCCACACAATGGAATATAACGGCAATAAAAAGAAAGCCCTGATACATACTACAACTTGTATGAATCTCAAATACATCATGCTAAGTGAAAGAAGGCAGACACAGGAGATTGTGTGTTGTATGACTCCATTTATATGAAATATCTAGAAAAGGCAAATCCAAAGAGACTGAAAGTAGGCTAGTGGTTGCCTAGAGCTAGGGGTTGGAAAAGAGATGAACTATACATGTGCATCTGGGTTGATGAAATTTTCTGTTGCTGGATTATGGGGAAAGTTGCAGAACTTGGTAAATTTACTAAAATCATTAAAATGGGTAAGTTTTATGTTATTATAAATCAATAAGCTTATTTTTACAAAACTGCTTTGTGGCTGCATTAAATAAACCTTCAAGCTCCTAAGTTTTCACAACAGGAAATTAATCCTTACTTAGAAACATTTGGTTTTTAAAGACAGTGAGTCTCTGGCAAAGTCACATGGAATGTTAGCACCTTATTAAACCAAAAAATAGCTTTGATGAATTTGCTAGGAGCACCTGGTATTTGAAAGGGACAGCAGACGTTTGTGCCACGTCTGTTCCAAGATCTCTGACATCTCCCCATGTTACATACTTTGGACAGCATTATCTCATCTACCTGCAGAAATTCCTCCTCTGAGTTATTATTGTGAAGATTCTTCAAATAGAAATCCACATTGCTGTATGTTGTCTTTAGTATAGCTATATTTGAAGACATTGGCTGTTTGCTTGAAGTCCCCAAAATATAGATCCATGTGAAAATTTCTTTGGGGCCATGAAAACCTTTTACTTCTGGTGCATTTGTATGTTTTGTCCTATGATGCAGTGTGAGACATATGGTTAAATATGTTTTCCTTTTTGTCTTCGCTGTGAAGATTAGCAAAGTTAAACTCAGTGATCAGTGTAGGTATAGCTCTGATGTAAGCTCATGTCTGTCTTATTGCTATTTTACCTGGTTTTTCCCCCCCTCATGATTCTATATATAACTATCACATTTATATTATGCTTAGTTTAGTAAGCTTCCTCACATTTTAGGCAAAAGGTGTATTACAAGTAAAAATAATGAATACCTAATTTTGTATGCTATATATTATCCTTTCGGGCTTTTGAAATTAATCGACATGGGCAGTCCGATTTGCTGTTGTTGCTGTTACATACACGTACGTGTGTACGTGCATGTATGTGTTTTGATGCATAGATGGGGATGTAAACATGAATTCTCAGCCGAAAAATATGAGCGTATAGTGAAGAGTTGTGGCTAGATTTAAATCTCCAGAGACAGGTCTTCAGAAAGGAAGAATTAATGCCAGGTAAATTTTACCAGGAAGAACTAGGCAATATGTCTTCTGTTAGAAACCGTATGGCATTATAAGAGAGTTAAGTTTAGATTAAGATACTTGGAGTTGAGGTTCTGTGATTCAGAAACAATTGTTTCTTTTAAAATTATTTCTCATGACCTCGATAGAACTTCAAGGACATCTAATGCCTAAGGAATCACATCAAAGATGCCACTTGAAATTTCAAAATACAATAATACTGAGATATTCCACTGTAGCCTTCTGGCAGCAGATACACGAGTTGCGTTTCTGTCTTTGAAAATCGGTCTTGCCGTCTCATAAAGAACAGTGTGAAATTGAACTTGCAATTAAAAAATAAGCTTCAGCTGTACCCCTCCTCCCCACAAACCCCCTCCACACAACCAAACTGAGGGTCATCAAGAAACAGAAGGAAGCAAATTCTGCAAGATTTCAAAGATGCCTGGTAGGAATATTTCTTAATTGAGCCGTGCTTTCGAGCTGCGTGGAATTGTTCTTATTAAAAATTAAATAAGAACAGCAGAGAAGAACATGGGCGGCTCTGTGAGATTAGAGCTTCGTGAGATTTACTTAAAAGGCTTTCATTAGGCACTGGGGGCTCTCTAGCATATTAAAACCTCACCTATACAAAATAAATGGTATATATATTTTAGCCCCCTTTTCTAAGAAATATGAAACACTGGTGCTTCAAATAAGAAGAGGAAAAGGATATGTTCACGGTGGTCATTGAAATCAGGTCTATATTTCTAGATCGCTAGATCTTTAGCCCTTTTATTCTCTTCTTCCCTGCCTCCCTCCCTCCCTCTCTTCCCTCCTCCTGCATTTGTCAGTGCAGGTTAGTATGGGTCCTATCTGTGGTTTTCTTTATTTTGTTGTTACTGTTTTTAAAAAATCAATTTTCTGTCTCGGATGAATGGAGGAAAGGTTTTCAGCAGTGCTTCTCAAACTTTAATGTGCACATGAACCACCTGGGAGCTTTTTGAAATGCAGATTTTGATTCAGTAACTCTTGGGTGGGGCCTGAGATGCTGCATTTCTAAGCAGCTCCCAGGGAATGCTGGTGTTGCAGGCCCATGGGCCATTCTAGAGTAGCAAAGAGCTACAGTATTCCCTAAATTAAATTAGATGAATCAGATTCCTTTAAATGTCGGGAATGGACTGACTGTGGAAAGAGTGAAGATTAAAAAAGAAGAAGAAAAAGTGATAACAAGCAAAAAAAAAAAAAAAATCCACCAAACACATAAACATAAACAACCTAATTATCCACATCTCTTCAGTTTGGTGATGTATCATTCTTGAGTGAGCGATGCCTATAATGCAAATTTTTTCATGTCTTTTTAATTTAACTTGTGTTTTAGCAAATCAATTAGAGTTCAAAGAAATGAGCCTTTGAGACACCCAGTATGGTACACACGAGGCGCGCGCGCACGCGCACACACACACACACGCACACACACACACACACACACCTTAAAATGCTCCCAGTCAGAGCAACCTGCTCTTCTATATATGGAAGGCCTCATAATTTTCCCCAAGAATCCGAAGAACCTTGTCATTAAGCATAACAATTTTGCTATAGACAGAGCCAGAGGGTAGAGACCTGGTACATAGCAGAAATTTCAACCTTATGAAGCTCAACATATGCCGTGGCCATCTACCTCATTTTGAGACCCAGGGTTCAGGAGGAATTCCTTTGCCAGTAAGATCAATAAGATTCATTTGGAAGTATCCGAAATATTTGCAAGCTATAGAGTTTTAGATAAGTGCTACTTGCTATTGTTTTTTCCTGTTTGGATTTTACTTTCTTATATTTTATTTCATTAAAAAAAATCACTCTGTGTTGTTGCTGATTCATGCAGTTCATTCTGATCATAAGTATTACAAACTGATAATAGGCACTAAAACTACATATTAAAAGTGATCATATATTCTAATCTAGTAAATCCACTAGATTTGCTAGAAATTAATTCTACAGAAATACTTATGCAAATATGGAAAAAGATATGTGTGAGGATGGTCACTGCATATTACTTGAATAGAAAAAAATCTGAAAATCCCTAAGTGCCTTTCACCAGGGCTGTCTCAATGCGTGATGCTACACCCATAGAGTGAGATGTTCTCTAGCTGAGACCCCAGAATGAGGTACATCTGAAATGTGGGCATAGAAGGGTATCCTGAATATGAATCATTATAGCTTAAAAGAAAAGAAAGAAAAATATAACAGTTCCTAAAGTTATCAATCAAGCTTTATTAGCCTAGTAAAAACTTCTGAAAAAACACAGTACAGGCTTAACAGTGATTGAAGAAAGAATTATAAGGAACATTCCATTTCTATTTTCAGTATTTTTTTTTCTTGCAATAATTTTGAAAACAGAACATAGATAGAAAAGAGGACAGAACAGGTAATGAGAAGACTTAGATTTGGGTTGCTGAGTGACTTTGAACAAGTTACTTAATGACTCTGGGCACATTTGTCCTCAGATGAACAATGTGGACTGTGGCCATACCACATTCAGAAGCGGAAGCCTGATGAAGTGTGTAAAGCACTGTGCCCTCCGTAAAGAACCAAGAATGCTCTAGTTTCTTTTTGTTGCTCTGTACATCACTAAATGATTGCAGGGCCCCAGCACTCAATGCCAATATTTTATCTACTTCAACACACCCGAAACTGAGGGAAAGGGAAGATGCCTGCTCAGTGTAGACCTGCCCACCACTTCTCTTGCCCTTTATCCCCTTCCCAGACACTTTTCAGGTCTCCAGTGGTGTCCCATACCTAAATGTCAGAAAGCCTCCTGTTGTCCACTTTTATGCTTTTATGTAAGCATAAGCCAGTGTGTTCTCTCTCCCAGGAGCACTTGCAATTATATATTAGTTTACAATATCTGCCAAAGGATTTTGTGATTTTGGCCCTAAATGAGAGAAATCTCAGCCCCAAGCAGACAAGCCAGGAGAAATTCAGGCAGGCAAGATTCTTCCTGGGGTTCCTGGAATTACATAGAGCAGTGTTTCCCACTTGTAAGTCACTTACAGTCAATGTTGCCCACCCATGTGCCACCTCTATTATTTTTCACTTGATTCTTCTCTCTAACTCTATCTTAACTAACTTAAAAACCTATTTTAAAAGAAAATAAAAATTGAAAACCCTTATAGAAGGTATGCATTGATAAAAAATAAATATATAACTAATAAAATTTTAGAAGTGTTCTTCTGTGTCTCACCTAAAATAGCACTGTGCACAAGAGGGGAACATTTACCACTTTTTGGACAACAAAGGCATAATCTATCTCTGTTTCATTACAATGAATTCCTCTTAGCATTTCTCTGTGGACAAGACATCAAAACATAGAAGCCCTATACAGATTGTGGCAGCAGAGCAGCCCTGATGGTCTGGAGGGCGGCAGTCTTTCCCAGAGGGGTGGACAGTGCGACTTATTCCGTACTGTGTCCCAGTTCTTTGTGCCTGGCACAAAATAAGTGCTCAATTGATCCTGGATGAATGAATGGAAAAATGAATGAATGAATGAATGCAATGTTTCTCGAGAGTTCAATGCTAGTGGCTTTAGAAACAGATTTCCTATTAGCTAGTTTTTAAAGCAAAAACAATTTTCAGTTGTCATATGTCAAATTCTTTTTGTCCATTTTGGAATATCACGTTTTTTAAAGGGCTGAATCCAATTCCATTATCACAAAGCTTGAGTTTGCACAAAGGATGAGAGAATGGAGGCTACACTTAGGCTGTTAGTGGAATTTGTAAAGGGAGAGAATTAACTGTACATGCTATATATATTTGCAATAATGTCAGTACTAGATGCCTTTTGTTCTTATTGTTGTAGAGTCTGACTAACATACTGTGCAGAAGTTGTCAGTTATATAAAATCAAAGGACTTGAATCCTGGCATCCTAAGAGCTGTCTAATTTAAGACTGTTGAAACTCACATAATATTGTTAATTCTGTCATCTCCACAATGGATTTTTGCTAGATCCAAGTGGATCACAGGCTAATACCAGAGAGAAATGAAGGATATACATATATGTGTGTGTATGTATATGTGTATACACACTATATAACATACCAGAGCATTCTAGTTTGCAACAAATATGCAGAATACTAGGCTGTGAATTACCAAGTATTCCAAATTCTGAGTATTATAATCCTTTTCTTAGTATAACTGACATAATTATTGTTTTCAATGAAATCAGAGATTTTCTTTATGCAATCTATTTTTAAGAAAGAGATAGATATGTGCAAGCTTACAGCACACACACACACCTATCATATAATTATATTCTTTCTGAATCTTAATACTCTCTGCTGTGATTTCCTTTATGTCTTATTGGGGGTTTCAGCCAGCCATTGAATGACTGCAGGAAAAGAAATGGAAATTTTTGTCATAAACATCAGTGTGGTTGGATTACAACTACCACGTATCCAAGTAGGATTTTTTGTGCATGCCTGACGTCCTGCCTTTTCAGACCCTACTGTCTTCCCATATCTATAGGTTGCAGATACTCAGCTTGCAGTTTCTGTGAGTTGTTTTATTTCGAAAAATGAAATGTTTGGGGAGTGTGTGTGTGTGCGTGCGCGCGCGCGCCTATGTCCCACCCTCACAAGCATCCACTCACCTGTTTTTGGCAAGACAGCCCCAGAATTTCATTTAATGAATCACAGCTCCCACCACCCTCTCAGCTCAAATGTTTAGGTGTGATGGGCCCTAGGTCATGTTGTCCTAAAATGTAGGACACACAGTTACACTTGAATTTCAGATAAACAAAGCATTTTTTTAGTACAGCTTCTCCCAAATATAGCATGGGAGACATGTTATACTGACAACAATTCATTCATTTTTTTTACCTGAAATTCAAACTTTACTGGATATCCTATGTTTTTATTTGCTAAGTCAGGTCACTTCTAGCCCCAACTCTTAGCATCAGGCCTGGGCCCTAACTGCTCTAAGCTAGATCAGCATTTCCCATCGCTGTTGACTAGAATTTTGTTGGATGCTCAAGGGAGAGACACAGTTTCTTTCCTCTGGATTTGAGGCTGAGAATATGATTGTCTGGATCTGTGGCTGCGGCCGCATTGAGCTGTGGTGGGACATCCCACATGGAGGGACAGCACACAACGGTAATGATAACAACATCTATGTTCTAGGCACTGTTCCCCGTAAAACATATTTGCTCAGTGTGGTGTCTGTTGTTTTGTGCTTGACTATAAAACTGAAGGTTAGGATTATATTTATTAAGTTGAACCATAGTGATTTTCTGGCTCAGCCTAATAGTTTTCTCTCACGACCAGGTGTGATGGCTGAGTGTTGACATCAGGGACCCAGGTTCCTTTGTCTGTGCTCATCCACAGTCCTCAGCATATGGTTTTCATCTTCATGGTCACAGGGTGGCTGCTCCTCCTCTAGGCATCCTTTTATCATGTCAGGACAGTGGGGGAAAAGTCAAATGGCCTTTCCTGGGAAGGTTTGTCTTCTATTCGGAAAACCCTCCCAATATATTGGGCATATATTTTCTTTCTTGTATTTGCTGCAGTGACTGTCCCATTTTAGTGATGACTCACCCAGAGCACAGATAAGGTAGGTAACCTGTTGAAGGTTACACAGTTAGTGTATTAGTCAGTGTTTTTTCAGAGAAATGGAATCAACAGGATGTGTATCTTAAGGGATTGGCCTGTGCAACAGTGGGGCTGTCATGTCTGAAACACACAGAGCGGGCTGGCCAGCTGGAGACCCAGGGAAGGGCTGATGTTGCAGCTGGAGTCCGAAGGCCACGTGGAGGCAGAATTCCCTCTTCCTCAGGGGACCGCAGTCTTCTTTCTCTTAGGCCTTCAACTGGTTGGATGAGGCCCACCCACATTATGGAGCGTGACGAGCTTTATTCAAAGTCTATTGATGGAAATGTTAAATACATCTAAAAGATAGCATCACAGTGACACTTAGACACGTGTTTGACCCTATATATGGGTACTATAGCCTAGCCAAGTTGACACCTAAAACTAACCATCACACTCAGTACCAGTGAAACTAGAACCAAATCCTGGCAATGTTGTCATGGCCGAACTCTCACTGGGCCACCATTCTGATGGCTCACTTGGCTTCTCTGAAGAAAAAGTATTACAGGAAGGGAAGGTGATTGTTATCTTTCATAGAAAAAACTGAATAGCAGATCTTTAGTCATTCTCTACATGACTCACTTGATTTTACCTTTTTATTTTAAAATGAAACACAGAAAACCGCATGTAAGAATTATATAGCTTAATGCAGTAATATAACCTGAACACCCCTTTTAATGACCAATCACTCAGCTCAAGAAACAGAACTCTGCTGGTCAGCCCAGAAACCCCTTCAGCATTTTATTCCAATCCTAATTCACTTTCTCTCCTCCAAGGTAACCGTGATCTTGACCAGATATTGGTCTGCCCCTGTTTTTGTAAACAGAATTTTATTGGAACACATCCATGCCCGTTTATTTAGTTATTGTCTATGGCTGCTTCAGCGCTGAAATGTCAGAGGTGAGTAGTTACGACAGAGACTACCTGGCCCTCAAAGCCTAAAAAGTATTTACTGCAGCAAAATTTGTTGACTCCTAATCTTGACTTTTATAGTGATCATTTCCATGAATTTTCAGATACTTTTATCACTCAACTGTTTATCCATAGGCCTTGACTTTTCTTTTTTTTGGTGTGTCTTTTACATATCTTTTTTTAAGTTGAAGTACAGTTGACTTACAATGTTTCAGGTGTACAGCAAAGTGATTCAGTTATATATATATGTAATCTTTTACAGATTCTTTTCCATTATACGTTATTATAAAATACTGAATATAGGTCCCTGTGCGATGTAGTAGGTCCTTGTTGTTTATCTATTTTACACACTTGTTGTGTATCTGTTAATTGCAAATTCCCAATTTATCCCTCTTCCTGCTTTCCCCTTTGGTAATCATAAGTCTTTTTTTTCTATGTCTGTGAGTCTACTTCTGTTTTGTAAATACATTCATTTGTATCATTGGTTTTAGATTCCACATATAAGTGATATATGATATTTGTGTTTTTCTTGTCTGACTTACTTCACTTAGTATGATAATCTCTAGGTCCATCCATGTTGCTGCAAAAGGCATTCTTTCATTTTTTTTTACGGCTGAGTAATATTCCATTGTGTATATATATACCACATCTTATTTATCCTTTCATCTGTCAGTGGACATTTAGGTTGCTTCCGTGTCTTGACTATTGTAAATTGTGTTGCTACGAACATTGAGGTGCATGTATTTTTTTGAATTAGAGTTTTCATCTTTTCCAGTTATATGCCCAGGAGTGGGATTCCTGGATCATATGGTAACTCTATTTTTAGTTTTTTCAGGAACCTCCATACTATTCTCCATAGTGGCTGCACCAATTTACATTCCCACCAACAGTGTAGGAGGGTTTCCTTTTCTCCACACCCTCTCCAGCATTTATTTTCTGTAGACTTTTGGTGATGGCCGTTCTGATCGGTGTGAGGTGGTACCTCATTGTAGTTTTGATTTGCTTTTCTCTAATAATTAATGATGTTGGGCATCTTTTCATGTGCCTATTGACCATCTGTATGTCTTCTTTGGAAAAATGTCTGTTTATGTCTTCTGCCCATTTTTGGATTGGGTTGTCTGTTTTTTGTTTTTTTTTTTTTTTTGATATTGAGCTGTATAAGCTGTTTGTATGTTTTGGAAATTAAACCCTTGTCAGTTGCATTTTTTGCAAATATTTCCTCCCATTCTGTAAGTTGTCTTTTCCTTTTGCTTATGGTTAAGTGTCTTTTAGTTGACAAGTTCCTCCTCTATAACTTTATTTTCATCGCAGTTCAATTGTGGAAAACCCAGGCCATTTAACCTATGGTTTCCCACAGTCTGGATTTTGGAATTGCATTCTCTTGGTGCAGCTCAGCATGTTCCTCCATTCACTGTATTTCCTGCAAATTGACAGTTGAGTCCGGAGACTTGATCAGACTTGAGTTCAGTTTTTCTGGCAAGACTCTTGGCAGCGGTGTGTTCAGGAGGCATAGAATGTCTGGCCCTGTCTCTGTCTTGACATCACACCTGTTGTTGCATGATGCTTACATCTGATAACTCACTGTGACTTGCAAAATGTTGATATTCTATTGAATTAATTCTTTTTTTATGTATAACTAGGAATACTTTTAGAAAGAGATACTTTGCCTCATCTTCCATTTGAGTTCCTGGAAGTTCCTGTAGGAAAGGCAAGATCAATACTGCATTCTTTCTCTTTATAAGTTTTTGGGACACTAAACTGGTTCTCTATCATCCTCCAAAGGGATACCACTTAGTTTCATTATTATTATTAAAATTATTATAACATAATGTGATACATAATGGGTTTCAACCCATTGCATTTGTTGCCTTATTGAAGCTCCAATTGTTCTGTTTTTGCCAGTGGGAGTCTTTTCCAGTTGGCTCCTGAGTCCTTTGACATGACCCTGATAAATCCTTCTCTTTCTGGTGTAAGATATTCTAAACTCATCTTCTACATTTTCTGCCCCAGATATGGAATGGTCCCCCCGACCTGTGTGCTAGGGATGCTCATTTTGTTTGGCTGGTCGTTGGTTTTTGGTTTTTACAGTATAGAGAGCCAAGAAGAAGATGAAGTACCATATGAGTTCCTATTGATACTTTCAAGTCACATTCAGGACCACGGGATTTTGCTGAACCTCTTCTGTATTACATCTATATTTTCTTTTCTTCCTTGTTGAGAATTTTTCTTGGGTTCATAAGGGGTAATAAAATTGGAAAGTCTCATAATTACTTATTAGCTTATGTTCAGGTTTCACAGATTATACGACCTTGGCATAACAATACTAATGTCACTTACTGCCAATATGATTACTTAAAACTGTTAAAATTATTTTTCACATATTTTCCTCATTTAACACTCCCTCCCATTTTTTTTTTATGATTGTTGTACTATAACCACATGGTCTGAGCATGTGGTCATTGCAAACTGTATTCTCCCCTTTAGCCTTCCTTAATCTTAAACCTGTAAGTAACAGTATGTTTAATCTCCATAACCAGTCTTTTCAGAGATGCCTCTAGTCATTTTGTCTGAAGCTCATTATCTAATAGATTCTTCAGAAGCACTCAAAAGGTTTAGCACATGACCCACTTTTTTCCTTTGCTTCTTTGGCACCGAGTCTGATCCATAATTTGTAGTTTGTGGAGGTTCTCAATTTTACCCTGAGTTCTTGCACATTGGTAATAGTTCCCTTTATACATGGAGGCCAGTTTTGCTGGATATAAAATCCTAGGCTCACATTTTCTTTCCTTGAATATCGTAAGTGTGGGACTTCATTTTCTTCTGGCATAAAATGCTGCTGTCATAAACCTGATACAATTATTTTCTTTCCTCTATAAATAATTTTCGTTTTTTGCCTTAATGTCCAAATGATATATATTTTTTTGCTTTATAGTCCATTAGATTTTATTTGAATAATATTGGAGATTATCAATCCAGGTTGCTATTTTCAGGTGTATGGTGTGTCTTTCAATATTGAGTTTCAAATACATATTTTTTAATTTCAGGAATTTTCCTAAATTACATATTTTGGCATTTGTTCTGTTCCCTTCCATTGATTTTCTTCTTTAGGAACTCCTCTTTTCCATTGATGTTTGGACCTTCTCTGCCTATCTTTAGTATTTGTCCTCTCTCTTGAAATATTTTATCTTCTTTTTTCCTTTTTAATTTTAAAAATTTAATTTTAAGCCTTTTACTTATCTTATGACACCATATATGGTATTCTTATATTTATTTTAATCTTGTATTTTTTCTAGTTTAGCTTTCATTTTTAAATGATATTTTTTTATTTGTAACTACGTCTTGTTTTCTTTTACCTCATTTCTGAGTTATCTAATTCTGATCTGTGCTCTTCTTCTCCCCCAATCTGGTATAATTTTATTCTATAATGTTGTAGGCTACAATTTTGATCTGTTTTGTGGGTATGTCTTTCTGGCTTTCTTTCATCTCTGTAAGAATGTTATTGGTTCTTGGTTCTCTTTTTTCTCTTGTAATGTTGCAAGGGATCTGACCTCAATACTTTTCTGTTGTCATTTTTGTATGAAATTAGTTCTCCGGAACTTTTAGAAGGAAACGTGGCTCGGGATAATTTTTCTAATCTCATAGAGCCTCCTCATCTGTTGTTTTCATGTGCATCAACAAGTATGGTGGCTTACTTTCTGAGATTTTTCTGGCTCTTATTCCACCCCTCCCCCAACACACACACACACACACACACACACACACACACACACACAAACACTTTTATCCAAACCTTTATTTTTCAAAATTTTTATTTATTTATTTGTGTATATATTTTAATTCTTATTGGAGTACAGTTGATTTACAATGATTTTGATTCTCTTCCCAGCAGTTTCTCCTCAGTGTGGGGCCCCCTCCTGGAAGGGGATTTTGGCTGGTTGCCACTGAGGGTTCATGTGGCCCCGATAGCTCCTGCCTCTTTCAGAACTCACAGTGGCCTGTTGCACTCACTGGCTCTTACAGTGGTTATAGTACCCCCAGTTTTCCCTGTTGGCCTCAGACTGGCCCACTGTGCTATATCTAGTGAGTTCCTGTTGTCTGTTTAGAGTTTCTCTTATTCTCAGGTCTGTAGACATCCCATTTCTTTCCTGTGCTTCCTTTGTGCTATCTGACCCACTGAAGACTTGAGGCTCTTCTCCTCATCCTCCCACTTGAAATTTGGAATTTGTGTAGGTGCTTTATTACCTGCGTTTGTTGTATACGTTGTCCATGGTTTTGCTATTTAGTTGCTCTATTTATTTTTATGTAAGGATTTCAGGAGATTAAAATATTTTGCTGTCGCTGCTACTGATATCTTCCCCAAGTCTCTCCTGTATTGGTTATCTATCATGTGTAACAAACAGTCACAAATTTAGTGGCTTAAAAGAACACCTGTGTATTATCTCACAGCTCTGTAAGTCAGAAGCCTTTGTGGGTTCAAGTGCGTTCTGCAATTAGGGTCTCACAAGAATGAAATTACGGTGTTACGTGGGCTGGGGTCTTATCTGGAGCCCTTGGGGAAAAATCTTCTTACAGGCTCATTCAGAACTTACTTCCTTGTGGCTGTGGGACTGGGGTCTCTGCTTTCCTGCTGGCTGTTAGCCGGTGGTTACTTTGAGTCCTAGGGACCACTCTCTGGAACTCTCATGGCTTCCTCCATCAGTATAGACATACAGGGGGACATTATTCAGCCTCAAAAAGAAGGAAATCCTGCCATTTGCAGCAACATGCATGAACCTGGAGGAAATTTATTAATTTGAGTTTATGCTAAATTCAATAAGCCCATCACAGAAGGACAAATACTGCGTGGTTCCACTTATACAAGGTACCCAAAATAGTCAAACTTGTAGAGGCCAAGAACAGCATAGTGGGTGCCGGAGGCCAGGGGGTGAAGTGCTTTAGCTCGTCAGTGGGTAAGGAACACCATAGTGGGTGCCAGAGGCTAGGGGGTGAAGTGCTTTAGCTCTTCAGTGGGTAAAGAACAGCATAGTGGGTGCCGGAGGCCAGGGGGTGAAGTGCTTTAGCTCTTCAGTGGGTAAAGAACAGCATAGTGGGTGCCGGAGGCCAGGGGGGGAAGTGCTTTAGCTCTTCAGTGGGTACCATGTTTCAGTTATGCTGGATGAGTAAGTGCTAGAGACCTGCCTGTGGTTAGCAATGTGCAATTATATACTTCAGAATTTAAGAGCGTAGATCTTACGTTGTGTCCTAAAAAAAAAAAAAGCACAAGGAAACTCTGGAAGTTGTCAGTTATATGTATTATTTTGATTATGGTGATGGTATCACGGGTGTTTGCACATGTCCAAGCTTATCAGATTATACATTTCACATTTGTGCAGTTCTTCATATATCAATTATACCTCAATAAAGCTATTAAAAAGTCAGTAAAGAAGTGCTTTGATTTTTCCTTATACTTTGAAACTCTCTGACCTCCCGTTCTGTTCTTAGCCATAGAAAATTCTCTGCTTTTCAAGCTCTCATGTGATGACATTAGGTCCCCACAGATAATCTTCCTATTTTAAGGTTGATGGATTATTATCCTTAATTACATCTGCAAAATCCCTTTGTCATATAAGGTGACATTATCACAGAAGTAACACCACGGGATGAAGGTCATGGGGGCCAACTTAGAATTCTGCTTACCGCATTCTTATTCACTTATTTTCAATCCCAATAGCTTATTGAGCTCCTACTGTGTTCTAGATCCTCAAGATACAGCAGTGAACAAGACAGGCATGATCCTGTCTGTAAGAGGAGAAAATTAACGCTGAATGTTTAGTGAATGTGTGGGTGGATAGATAAGATGTATAAAGCTCTAAATGCACATTCAGAGAAGAGCAACAGAAGACTGAGAGTCAATATTACTGAGTACGTTTTAAAGGTCTATCATCTTGAATGGAAATGTTGCTCAACTTCTGATGAAGAACCTAACACATCAATATCTCTGTTATCACTGACTGATGACCTCGCATAATAAAAGATCTTGACTTGCGTGTGTGTTAACAATTAATGGATTGTGTAATGCATCACACAGAGGATATGGAAGGTAATAAAGAGGTGTAAATGAGAATTACACGGGTTAGTGGGTGTCATTAATGGTTCTTTTGTTCTGCTAGAGCAGCAGTATCTTATTCAGGTTGCACTTCTGGTTGCCAAAATAACTAAAACATACCAATTCAACTATGACTGGTTCTTCAAGAATATTGAAGGTCTACTTCTGACCTCCCTCTTTCCATGACCCTTGCAGGGGCTTTAGCCATGTGGAGACCCATGTATTTTGTCAGAGTATGGTTCCACTCCCACAATTATTTGTATGCTCTTGTCATGGTTTTTTATTTCCTAGAAGGTTTCTAATCCTGTATTGAGCCCCTAATGAAATAAAACCATAGTGATCAGTTTTACAATAGACGCTAGTACACAAGGGAACCTATTTATTTATTCAGAAATGTATGTCATAAAGATTGAATGAGAAGCTAATATTAAGAGCTGGGGAAAGCAATACTGTGTATTAGGAGGAATCAGCATTTGTTAGCATAAGTAAGACTCTGAGTCTTGATTGTTAAGTGTCAGTGTATTAAAAAACATTGATTAACCCAGTGTGAAATCACAAGTCTGTAGTGCAAATATATTTGGGGAGACACAAACACATTTATCCATGCATTAATTCATTCACTCAACAGCAATGTGTCAAGTGCTTTTCTAGGTGCCGGAGATGTAGTGGGGAGACACGCATATAGTTGCAGTGCCCTTTGAGAGCTTATATTTTATTAGAAGGAATTAGGAAATGCACAAAATAAAGACATCATTCCATTATCATTTATTGATAGACAGTAATAACTTTAATGTTAGCAGAGAAGTTTTTGGCTGAAACAAACTTGGACAGTTTGTAATAGAAATATAAAGAGATATGCTCTGTTTGCATATGTATTGGTGCTGTCTTATGTGGACATTGGTAAGAATTGTTTCATCTTAGTTGGCTCACACGTTTATCACATTCATTTCAAGATGCAGTGCCATCAGTTGGCTGAATCTGTTTATATTGGTAGTTAATAAATGTTTATTGAATGCATGGATATTACTGAGTTTAACATTTATTAAAAATAATTATTGTGGTTAACTTTTATAAATATTTTTGAATTATGTACTTATAATTTTACGCTAGACTTAGTGAATGATAGTAGTGTCAGTACTACTGATGACTGGTACAATTTAATTTTTAACTCCTGGCTTAATTGTCACCTATTTAGAGAGGTTTCCTTGACCATTCTATCTACCAGCTATAGGAACTGTTACTTAATATTGCATCCCTTTAGTTTCCTTGATATTTATTTTCTCAATAGATGCACATAAATTTATTTTTATGTATAATTGTTCATCACCTCTTTTTCTTACTAGGCTGTAAACTCCAGAAGGGAGGGGTTAAATCTCTTTTATCAATGTACACTCTTCATGATAACTGCCACATAATAGTCCTTCAAGAATATTTAATAAGTGAATGAAATCTATTCACTTCCTTTCTCCTTCCCCCTTCCCTCCTCTATCCTCCCTCTTCTCTTTCCTCCTTCCCTTCCTTCCATTTTCTCTTATCCATTCACTAATTATTTTATCTACTCTGCAAACATTTATAAAACTATCAGTAATGACTGCTAGTTTATTTGTTGAGAGTTTATGGGGTACCAGACACCATGGAAGCAGAATAATGAAAGTGATAAAAAATGAAAGGAAACTAACTCTTACTGAGTGCCTAGCCTGTATCAGGCACCATGCCAGGCTCTTTCTGTATATTATTCTTCAATCCTTACAACAGCCTTACACAATAATCATTTTTACTCCATTCAACAGGGAAGAATCTGAGATTCTGAGAGGGCAGGTAGAGTGCCCAAGGTCACACTTAGAGAGACCGGTAAAGGTCAAACTAAGATGTAGAAAAATTTCTCTGAATCACAGCTGGTGCTGTTCAGCTACTCTGCTGTCTCAAAGTAAATGAGCAATTTTTAAAATACGGACTATGAGCATTAACTGATACGTTTGGATAAACAATCGACATTGTTCTTGTGAGTAACTACGTTCCTAATGTAGCCGTAAACATGAGAGAATCATCCAATCAGTGGAGTTCCCCAGTCTGCAAATTGAGAGGGTTAAATGAGAAGACTTAGAGAATGACACTTTGGGCTCCGACTGAATACAAGAGTTGTGAGTGCCTTCCACCGTAGGTCACTAGAGATCACAGTTGTACATCTCCAGTTCTTCCCTTGCCTTCCGACAACAGGCATGTTTCCACTGGGGGAACCCTCCTCTTCTGGACTCAGTCCGCGTGTCCTAAAGAAGGTTTCTCCCTCAGCTGAAGGGACAGAGCATATGCCTCAGGCAAAGCTGACCTTGGCGTTGCACTTAGCCAAGAATGACTTCCAGTTCAGGGTGTGCTGAGCTGGCTCGGTCACAGTAAATCCTGAGGTTTGTATCACCAGAAAAGGATTCTCTGCTGCTTGGAATTTTTCCATGGGAAGATGGGATCTGAAGGTGCTGCAGTTATTTTGTCACTGGGAAGAGCCTAGGGCTTCTGAAGGTCCCCAGTGGACCCTGAAAGCAGAGACAAGAGCTGGAGAAAATGGGATTCCTATTTACATTGTTTAAGCTCTGGACCCAGGCGTGCCTGGATTCCTTTTTTGCTCAAGTCAGTTTGAGTTGGGCTTTCTGTCACCTTTACCTGAAAGGATTCTAATTGGTATGGCCAGAGTGGGATGATTAGCTGTGCCAGGGCAATGCTCACCAATGCTGAAGCGACCAGTAAGCCCTGAAAATACAGGGGTTCAATAACAAAAAGGTACATTTCTCACTTACGTCACAGTCAGTGGGGGTTGAGTGAGTCTCCCTCGTGGCTCTTCCTGCATATTCACTCATGATCTGGGCTGCTCCCATGTTTTAGCTATGCATCTGGAGCATCTGTCCCCTGAGGGCACCACGAAAAAGAGAGAGCAATAGAGGGTGGAACGGGTCATTTTAGAGTGCCGGACTCCTGTGCACATACAGTGCACAGGACACATCCTTTCCAGGAGAATTCTACTGACCTTAGCGCAGTCATATGCCCCAGCCTGTCTGCCAAAGAGGCTGAGAAGTGTTGAGGATCACGTGGATACCTGGTGAGCAATCACAACTGTGGTAAAAGCCACTTTCTCTAGAACTTCGGTGGTTTCTGTGTTTCATAATCTCTAGTTAGAATAAAGATTGTTACATGCAAAAATTCACAGATCCAGGGGCTTCCCTGGTGGCTTAGTGGTTAAGAATCCACCTGCCAATGCAGGGGACACGGGTGTGAGCCCTGGTCTGGGAAGATCCCACGTGCCACGGAGCAACTAAGCCCGTGTGCCACAACTACTGAGCCTGCGCTCTAGAGCCCGTGCGCCATAACTACTGAGCCCGCGTGCCTAGAGCCTGTGCTCCACAGCAAGAGAATGAGAAGCCCGTGCACCGCAACGAAGAGTAGTCCCCGCTTGCCGCAACTAGAGAAAGTCTGCACGCAGCAACGAAGACCCAATGCAGCCAAAAATAAATAAATAAATAAATAAATAAATTCACAAATCCACCCAGAGGTGCTCCCAAGAGAAAATGCAGGAATCTCTTTTCTGATGGTGAGGCAGCTCCATGATATCACCCAGAGGGTTCCCTTCTGATACAGAAGGGTGCATTACCTGGTCATGAGTCATTGTACCATCTCTACCGCACAGAGACCTTCTTTCAAGGTCTCCTACATGAGAAATAATTTAGCCCAGCACACAATTACTACTTCTTATGTAAAGAGTCATGCCTGGTCCCCAGTATTCGTCCATATTAATTAGGTATAAGTTTTCTCTATTATATGTTCTGATTTCATGGTTTGCCCAGCTGCTTATCTCTTCTTTCCCTCCTTCCTTCCTTTCTCCCTCCCTCCCTCTCTCCCTCCCTCTTTCCCTCTCTACTTCTATCTCTGTTTTTTCTTTTTCTTTCTTTCTTTCTTTCTTTCTTTCTTTCTTTCTTTCTTTCTTTCTTTCTTTTCATGTACAGTTTAAAATTATAAACTATTTCAATGAGTATGGCTACTTTCAAGATAATGACATTTTTCTCCTTTCTTGCCTTCCTACTTTCCTGACCTGTAGCATTAACATCCATATATTAGGACTATGAACTGTATTCCAAACCCACATCCTAGGAGAAATTGTAGATCGCCTTCTGTGCCTCCAAGGCTCTTTGCCCACAATCATCCTCTTGAAGTCCTTTCCTAGACTTTCTCTTTGAGCTGGGTGCCTGCAGCAACCCTGTAATTCTCTTTCTCTCCTCCTCGTATTCTATTTAGAGATATCTAATAGCAATTGACTGGGTTTTTATTAGTTTTTGGATACATTTTCCATTTCTCAATGATCTCACATCAGGGGTCCTTTGCTAGTAATTACTATGGCACTGAAGACTTGAAGGAGCTTCCTCTCAGCATTGAGTGATGGGATTTCTTAATACGACTTCTTTTTATTTTTAGAGGGGAAACATTAAATGAAATGTGCTGCTCCATACTAGGCTTATTTAGTCTGCAAAGACATTGGAATAATTCTGTTTAAGTGAGCATCAACCTTTCCAACCATTCCGTGCAGTCACATGAAAATCAAAAAGGTCTCTGGTGGTGTTTATCATTTCCCTAAGGGTATTTGCACGAAGTCAGATATAATCATAAAGACCATTGGTATTAAGGATAAGCCATTCACTGGAGTTTTGCATTGATCACGGGTTGGCACAGTAGGGCCTTTGGGCAAAATGCACCCTGCTGCCTCTTTCTGCAGGTAAAGTTTTATTGAAACACAGCCACACTTATTTGTTTACATATTTTTAAAGCAGCTTTTGTGCTGCAGCAGCAGAACTAAGTAGTGTACAGCCTACAATATCTAAAATACGTACTACTTGGCCTTTTACAGAAAATGTTTGCCAGTCTTGAAGAACCACCTTGATGAACAGATACATGTTTTGGTTGAGTGTCTTAGGATTTCTGCTTATCTAATCGTTTTACGTGGAAACAGTGTTTACCTGCACAATTTTGCTGTTTGTTGGCAGGCTTAACTATAAAGTTCACATATAAGAGAAAAGGAGTTTATTTATAAATCAGAGGCCTGTAAAGCGTTCCTGGACCCAATTCCAACGTATGTGTGAAAGCTTCCCCACACCAGCAAGCAGTTCTTGGGTGCCAGCAGGGTGTGCAAAGATTTCAGCTCAATTTTAATACTATCTACCCAGGGGTAAGATCAGATTCCACAAAAGAAAGGGCTCAGTCTTGCAAGACCACCCTCTACTTCAGATGCCAGTTGCAAGTCCAGGTTTTTACCTGTGCTTCTGACCAACTGACTATAAATCAGAGGCTCTGGCAACCCCCTCCTTGTATTTGATTAATTGGTTAGAACCAATCATCACATCAAGAGATACGTTCGGCGAGGTCCCAAACAAAGGAGCTTCTCTCCTCCTGGAGCATGGGGCCTGGCATGGTTCACAAAGAAGCATTCTGGTTCTCCAAGCAGAAGCTCTCTGAAGAAGGACCAAAAAGCTGTCCTTTTGGGTTTTCATGGAGACTTTGTTACATAATCATGATTGACTAAATCATTGGTCCATGGGGACTGATTCAACCTCAGACCCTTCCCCTCTTTGGAAATCAAGGGGTGGGACTGAAAGTACCAAACTTCCAATCACCTGATTGGTTCTTCTGGCAACAAGTCTCCATCCTTAGGTGCTTCTAAAAGTCACCTCATTCACATAACCTAAGACACCTTTATCCCTCTCAACAGGACATTCCAAGGGTTGTGGAAGCATCTGAATGACCAAATATATATTTCTCATAAATCACAATATTATAAGTACCATTCATACTCTTTCATTCATATCTCTTTCTCAGTTTAAAAACAATATGAAACAAAGTCAATCATGGAAGAACTAAAATTAAATAATTTTTTTTCTGTACTCCATCTCATTCCCCATTTTTGATTCTCCACAATATTACTAATTCTAACACACAAGTTGGAGATTATCTAAGGCCAGCACTGAGGACATAGTTTATTTTAATTTACTTTAAATGATTTTCCCTCAACTGAAGTAATTTTTCAGGCTAAAACCTCTTTAGCCTCTGGTATCCGGCACTCAGCAGTCAGACTAACAATCATGCTGAAAACTTACCACTTCATGACTATTTATGTCAGAAACATGGATGCTTTGAGTAAAGATCAGTTTCGCAATTAGATAATTGGTATGCGTGACATTCGTCTACTATTTCATCTGGAAATTGAAGGTGAGAAAAAATGAGCATTTTTTTAAAAAGAAGGCAAATATTAGATTTCCTTAACACCCAAGTTATTTGTAGTCTGAGGTTAAGAGAATTCAGGGGTCTTGGGCTCACTTGCGAGAAATTACGGGGTGAGAGGTACATTATTCCTCCTTTGCAGGGAAGAGAAATAATATCACATGGAATAAACTGCCTTTTCTTTACATCACTTAAAAGAGTTAAAACGAATAATCAGGGTGTGGGATTATCTGCCAGGGCCATGGTCAGTAAATAACAACAGCGATGTTAGTGATGGCTAGTATTTGCTGAGCCTTCTCTGTGTGCCGGAAGTGTGCTCATGGCTTATTTGCCTTATCCATTAAATAGTCACCCAGACTCTTTAAAGTGCGTCGTATTTGTCCTCATTTTACAGATGAGGAAACGGCACGTCTGAAATTTAAACCCAGGTCTGTCTGACTGTAGCCTAGAGGTTTTCAGCTGGAGGTGATTTTGCCCCCCTCCTGCCAGGAGACACTTAGTAACATCTGGAGACATTTTTGGTTGCAACTGGGTTGGGGAGGTGCTCTGGGCATCTCGTGGGTGGAGGCCAGGGGTGCTGCTAAGGAGCCACCAGCGCACAGGACGGCCCACCAGCACATGGGGTTGTCTGGCCCCAGATGTCAGCAACGCCGTGATGAAGAGAGCCTGCTCTAGAGCTTGTACAATTCATAGTCTTCCAAGTCTGTAGCTTTAGAAGATGTGGGAGGGGTTCTAGCTTCTCCTTAATCCCAGGGAAACAATTTATGACTTTTCCCATCCATCTTTCCTGAATTGCCTCTTTGTTTCTCGTAGAAAAAATAGTGGTATTTCCCCCATAGCCACTAGAGCCACATTCTTTATACAGTGGACTAGAGATCTCTTACCCTTCCTTCATGTGAATTTGTAATTCGTGGTTCTGACAGATGGTTCTGTAGATGTCCTCACGTGCAATGCAGCAGTCTTTATTGATGTCTTTTTCTTTTCACCAGGATTTACCTTTCTCTGCCTTCAATCCTATTATCCACAATCCACCTTTAAACCTCACATTGTGTGAACATCTGATTTATCCAGGGCCAAGCCAAGCATGCAACCTTTTCCTTACTGGGCTTCTTTGAGCTGCTCCTTCCGAGGGGCTTAGTTCTAAATCTCTGATCTCAAGCCAGATTAGACTTCCGGAGCTAATGATCAACAGCACATCAAGCTTATTTCACATTCCATATCTGATTCTGATTCTACTCAAAGCTTGGTGGTTTTCATAGAAAAGAGCCTTCCAGGAGAGAAGCTATTAAAAAACAGAGTCTTAAAAAAAAAACAACAGTCTCCTTTCAACTCCTTTACTTACCTAGTCATGAGGCAACTTGATGTTTCTCTCAGTTCTGACAAGTGCATCTAGCGCTTTCTCCACAGCACATCGACGTATAGAGTGCTGTGCTGCGGGGATGGCAGGGTACCAGGCACTGTGGGGGGTCTACAGAAGCATAAGGAAAGTCTTTGCCTTCAGGGGTTTTACAGTGTGGTTGGGGAAATGGGACATATGCACGCACATGGAAAATGAAATAACTAAACAAGAGGTAAACGATAATACAAAGCAGTAATCCAAGAGGTGGCAAGAGGTATATCTGCTTTTTTTTTTTTTTTTAAAGTAAAAGGTTCAGGAGGAAGAAAGTTTTCTATGGCCCAGAGTGTTCTGAAGTCTTAAGACAGAAGATGAGCTTTGAAGAAGGGGACATAGTCTCAGGGAAATTGGAAAAAAGTGGAAACTATATTCAATAGAGGCTAGAAAGAAAACATGTAGGGTGGGTTCCAGGTGCCATGTGCCTACCAGGCATGGTGAGGGACCATCAAGGATTAAGTAGAAGGAAGCCTAATGGGGTAGCAGAGGCCAGAATTTAGGAGACCTTAAATGTCATGTGATGAAATTTGAGTTTTATTCCATAGGCATTGGGGAGTTACTGAAGCTTTCATCCAAATTAAAACAGCTTCCTAACTACCTTGGCTTTTACTCATGGTCCCCATCTAATTCATTTTCCAAAAGGCAGACAGACTTATTCTTTGAAAACAAAACTCTGATCATGTCGTTCCCTCACTTAAAACTGTCAGATGGTTTCCTATCGCACTTAAATAAAATCCACATTCCATACTGCCGCTTCTGCGGCCTTGTGTGATTCAGCCCCTGCCTCATTTAGGCATCTGTGCTCCCAAATCACAGTGCCCCAGCCGTCCTGTCTTTCTTGAATACACAAATCTTGTTTCTACCAAAGGAACCCTCTACTTGCTACAACTCTGGCTTGAACTTGTTTTGCTCTGGATCTTTCCTTGATCAGTTCCTTCTTGGCATTTAGCTCTCAGCTCACATTCTACCTCCTTGAAGAATCATGGTATGATTATGGTGTATTTTCTTCATAGCTCTTATCACTATCTAAAATTATATATACTCTTTTCTTTTTTTTCTTGCTTCCCCACTACCAACTCTATCTGTCTTGTTTACTCCTAGCTTGTCATGAGTTCCTCCTAATACTTAGTATGGTGCATGGTATTTATAAGTTTCAATAAATATTTGTTGAGGGGATGGATGAATGAGGTAGAGATTGACATAGAAAGATGAATTATGAAACTGTTATATTATTGGTTCATTCATCAGCTATTTATGGAGGTCCTCTTCACTAGCAGCTGAGGATACAGCGCTGAATTCCCTACCACGATGCTGCTTGCAGATGAGGGGACCAGGATTTAGCAAGTGATGCCAAGTGTGGTGAATGGTACATGAGAGGAGACGAGGTTAAGACAGCATATCACAAGGGAAGCTCTCCAAGAACCTGGAGTTAAGGAAGACTTTTCTGAGACCCACATTATGGGAAGGAACTGGGTAAGACAAAAAGGTAGAGGGAGAGAAGATTGTTCCAGGTAGAAGGACTAACATTTGTGGGGCCAGTGAGATAAGAGAACATGGATGTACCTCAAGAACCAGAAGGTGGCCAGGACGGTTGGAATGGGCCGAGGGTGGAGAGAACAGTATCATGAAGTCATAGAGTCCATCAGGGATCATATTGCGAAGGAAGCCATGAAAAGGACTTGGAATTTTATCCAGACAGTATCCGAAAGCCACTGGAGGGGCTTGTGGTCGGACTTGGCTTCTTCAAAGATCGCCTTGGCTCTTGTGTGGCTTGTGGCTAAAAAGGGATATGGGATAATCAGGAGTAGTTTTAACAGTCCAGGTAAGAAATTGCTAAGGTGTCAGTGGTGGTAGTGATGGAAGAAAATATTCATATATTGAGGCAGAACTTTTCTTGGTAATTATTGGGATGTGGGTGCTAAGAGAATGGGAGACACGGTGCTTTGCCTTTCTGCCTGGGTTTATGGTTCTTAGGAAACAGATCGATGGGCACCGTGATTCACTGAGATCAGCTCTTTTCTGGGAGGAAGGTTAGTTCAGTTTTGGATATGTTGAATCAAGATACCTCAAGATACTTAAGAGTTACTATTTACAAAAATGCCAAAGTGGAAAATAATAATCAAGGGATGGAGTGATGGTGGTTGACTCATGAGGTGGCAACAGGAACGGCAAACAAAAGACACAAGATTCATTTTCTATTCCAAGTGCTTTTAAATCACCTTCTTCCCTCCCCCTTTTCCCCTACACAAAGACTTAGCTGCAATCTTGGATATGAAAAATATGGATAAAATCCCAATCTTGAGTAAGCTGCCAGAAGAAGGGGAAAAATCCTGAAAAGAACTTTAATTCGGTGTTCACGTTTGCACGAAATTACTGTAGTTAAAAGGAGAAAATGTGATTTTACAAATTATGAAAAACATCTCAAGTGTCCTTTTTAAACTGTAATAGATTCTCTACTCCGAAGAACATTTTTGCACTGCAGAAATGAGTGTAAATGTTGCTGTGTTATGGCATGGAGAGACAAGGAGACATGGCAATACCAGGATTTTATTAAACTCTGGACAAATTGGGGAGGATGTTTCCTGCTATTTGAAAGAAGTGACTGATCTTTTCTTGATTTGGAAATGCTAAGGTGAAAGGAAAGCTGCAAGAAATGGCTTAAAACAGCTCTGTGGTGCATTTGGCAGGAAGTTTAGTGCGTTTTTTTCAGGGAGAAATTAGGGGGAAAAGGTGACTTTTATTGCTGAAATGAATTTTGTTGCCATACTAACTAACCCTCTTCCTCCTCACTCCCTGCTATCACACAGAGATAAACAGGTGACGAGAAATGCCTTTTCAGACACCACGGTTTCTCATAGTGGTTGGGGATTCTGGCAGCCGAATGCTGGGTTTGTAAATATGTCCCAGAAAACTGCAAAGCTACAAACAGTTACATAAAAAATGAGGAATCTGATTAAGAAACGAGCATTTATATTTTTACTGGGTTTTACTTTTAACATAAAACATCTTGAAAAAAGTTTTATGATTTAGCATTTATGAATGACTAGATTTTAAGAGAATTGTAATATTTTTTTTAGGGTATTTCAGCTCTATGAGTTATTTCTTGTAGATTCAGATAATGACATTATAAATCTTTCTGTGGAGGCAATTACTAAGGCAGAAATGGCCTATTCCCCATTGGCTTTTAGGTTCAGCTTACTGACATATTACAAGCAGGCTTACCGTGGTCATTAAAAACTGATCTGGGATTTATTGTACCTCTTTAAACTCTCAGTACTTTGAAAAGTATTGAACAGAAAGGAATACAAAGTGAAGTTACGAACAGGGCCAGCAAGGCAATCAAGAGAAAAGCAGATTTAATTTATCCATCCAAGACCACCACAAGTATCATGAAAATATCTGAAATCGGAGCACGAGGTTTCTAACAGAGGCAAGGACACGCTTGCTAAGTGCGGGTTTCTACCCGAAATGGTTTCAAATACCGTATTAGAATTGAGAGTTAAAGGGGCATTGATGTAAGATACTGCACAAAAGGGGAAGTTGGTTTTTTAACCTTTATTGAGAAGTGGCCCACCTGGAGACATAGAACATTACAGAAGAAAAGCAATACTCTCTGGCCGGCAATGCGTCCACCTTTGCAACAACAATGGCCACCTACAGTATGGGTGGAAATAAACAAGAGCTGTCCAATACATGCTCTGGATTCCCCTGTTATCTTATTCACAGGCACTGATCTTGATCCTTCTGCTTCTCCCCAAATGGTATTGGAATACAATTTCTGGAAAAAGATATACCCTGCAATATTCTGAGCAGATGTGTTATATCAGCACAAAGGCATGAAGGTGAAAGAAATCATAATTGGAGACAAGGGAAAGCAAGGAGAAAGACTCCCTAAAGAAAGCAGGGATTTAGCTCTACCTTTACCAGCAAAATCAAGGCAGTCATCCAGGAGTGCACCAATGCTTTCCTTCTTTGTAGAGTTGCTTATTGAATTAGAAGGAACTTATTCCCTCTTTTGAATGAGAATACAAAGAGAACTTGAAAATGCTTTTCTCACCTGGCACAGGAACAAGTTGAAAATTTCTGTATTTTCTTTTTACCATTTGAGGTTTTCTTACTGTTATAGCCCAGTAACTTGTTCATCACCTTTAAGGCAATACTTTGCTAAAACACACAACAAAACCAACCAAAATCGCCATACTGTTCTGTTTGTCTAAAACACTTTGTTTCCCATGGCTAGATTTTTCTCACTACTCAGATCTCAAACTCAGATGTCACTGCTTTGGTGAGTCCTCCCCAGACCTTATACTCAACTCTCCACCCCAGGCACATGTCATCTGTCACCCTTCTTGTTTCTTCATAGAGCCAGCAAACTTTCCTGTAAAGGCTCAGACAGCAAATACTTTAGACTTTATGGAGCACACAATGTGTGTCCCAATTACTTAACACTCCACTGTAGCACAAAAGCAGTCACACGTGAACAAAAAAGAACAGGAGAACTAGGCTCATGAACCCGTTGTACAAGGGTTAAGTCAACGCCCACCCCTGCAGTTCCCTACCAACAGTGCGCCCTGAGTGGAATTCAGGGTGAACAAACAGGATGAGGTACTCTAGATAAAGGGGTCGCCAGATAGTTAGATGCATATCTCAGGAAGAATTTCAAGGACCCCAGATTCTTGCATCTTCCCATACGTAGAAAAGCACTGAAAGCATTAGCTTGAGGTATGTTCTTTGTGATTAGCAGTCATCTTTTACCAAGATGTATGCTTGACTACAAGCATTTCCTAGCCAAAAAATTCATATATATACTAGGTCCTCCCCTACCTCTTTGGAGGTGTTCCTCAGAGCTGTCTCCCAGGCTAAGTCCTCAGTAAGACCCTGAATAAAACTTAAATTCATAACTCATGTTGTGCATTTTTCTTTAAGTTGACATACAGATAATATGTAAACAGTGTTCTAATAAACCTTTAGTCACAGGAACAGCCTGTGGGCCATAGTTTGCCAACCCCTGCTTTAAGAGAACCTGATGTTTGACATTTTGACATGCATTTATTTATTTTCTAGGTTTGTGTGTGTGTGTCTCTCTCTCTCCATTAGAATTTGAGATTCATGAGGCCAGCAATATAATCTACTAAGTCCACCACTATATCCTGAACACAGAAAGGATAGTACATATTAGGTGTTCAATAAATATATAATGAAAAAATGAGCTAAAATGTCTCCCTTAAGTGGTTTTTGTGCTGTTTTACTCTACTATCTTAAATTACAAAGCAAATCCATAATTTCTTTGGAAAATAGTATAAATTAGTATTTTTTAAAAATAAAGAGGTTTGGTTTACTTGTAAAATGAAATGTTGGAGTTAAAATACCTTGAATTAATTTGGGTTTTACCTTATGGGTTTGGTTCAAGCCCTTAGTTCAGATTTCATTCAGGTTACATTGAATCTGATTTAAAACCTTCACTCCATGATACATTGTTGTTTGATAGATTTCATGCAAACATTATAGCTCACGGGTTTGCTGTCACCTGAATACATAGTCCATGCTACAGTCAAAGGGCACTCGGCACTACAGAATGGTATGAATTCTGGTGGACTCAGTCACTTATTAAAGCGCTCCACTTCATTCATTGTCTGCATAATTTGCCAGCCAGTCCATGGTTCGACTCTGGGGACTAACAGAGCCAATCAAGTGGAGTGGTTCTGTTTCCTGAAACTTTGGGATATTAAAATTCTTCCCACAGTTTCAGACATATTCTTTATTCCTAATCCTGGTCCATTTGGAACTCTTACCATGTGCTTTCCAGCAGGTTTCCAGTGTACGTGTAGTGGTTGTGAAGGGCCGGGGGGAGTTCTCTGAAGCAAGTGTCATTCCAACAGTTAATTTGTAAAGTTCATTTTGCAAAGCTTCTTGGCCGAAAATCTTCATGTAAATGAAACTATTTGTACGAATTGTATTTTTTCCGTTTGTAAACTGGTTTGGAAACCAACATTTGGCATTTCTTCAGGGCAATTTTCCCAGACTCTTAATCTAGGTGTCACTGAAAGGTTTTAGATTGGCTTTTAGCATAAATCACATGAGATATAGTCAAATACCAACCACCCTTTTCTTGGACTCAGTTCATCTTTAAGAAGACCACATTCACTAGAATGGAGGGGAGAATTTTTGCAAAGTCTCAGTGATATGGAGCATTCAGATATGCTGCCCTTTAAGACTCATTTCTAATTGAAGAAGGCTCTGAGCTCCTAGACCGCCCTCCAGGCCAGGGCACTTGAGCGGTAACAAGATTTTTCCATTGTAGGTTAAGTATCGAATTCACTTCTTTTTTATTGACTTCAGACATTTAGGAAGTGATTGACAGGTCATAGAGGATGAAAAATGAAGGAAGATCTTCAGTGTGAGCTCAATCAGGCATGACTGTAGTAATCACATGTTGATTTTTATCTTCCTATCATCCCTTTGCAAGGTTGAGGTGGGAGTAGGACTCATCTCTCCTTCCTCAGGCCAGGCATTCTGGTGAGACTTTTAATTATGATCCCCACTCTATGAAATGTGACCAGGAATGGGCTCCTCATAATAGTTCTTTGTCACCCTGCTTGGTCCAGGCATGAACTTCTAACGAGCTCAGCTGTTTCAGGTTTTCTCTGGAATTGACAGGTAGACAGTGCGGAGGAGGAATTCTTTTTCCACTGGGGTTGATAAGCTTCAACAGTGGATTCTGGGGAGGAGGAGGTATGGGGTCATTTCCCCTGTCGTGTTGAAGAATGTATCCAAGCAAAGGTCAGCTGGCCTAAAATGGAGGAAATGAAAGAGCCCAGATGCCATTAACCAGCTTTTCCTAAAGGGTCATCTTCCCAAATATAGGATCCAATAATCAATCCTCCCCCCCCTTTTTTTTAAGACTTTTTTATTTTTTGATGTGGACCATTTTTAAAGTCTTTATTGAATTTGTTACAATATTGCTTCTTTTTTGTATGTTTTGGTTTTTTGGCCCTGAGGCATGTGGGATCTTGGCTCCCGGACCAGGGGTCAAACTCACACCCCCTGCATTGGAAGGCAAAGTCTTGACCACTGGACCGCCAGGGAAGTCCCTCAATCCTCCCCTTTTAACGTAACCCTTTGACTTGGATTTTCTGTCACTTGCAACCAAAAGAATTCTGGCTATCGTGGCTGTTTCCTGTCATTCTTAATCTGCTCCCCAACCTACAGCTCTATGATATGAATGTTTACCTTTTAAGCGATTTAACAGTTGAACGAATAAATCTGTAATTTTATTCTACATATTCATTTTTGGGGGATCTGTATAAAATGTAAAAGCATAGTTTAATTTCCCAGAAGAATCTAGCATTTCTATAGAACAGCTTCTTTATTAGATATTCCAGAGTCTTCGTGAGATACTGATTCATTTGATTTATTTAGAGTAGACCAGATGTGTGCTTAAAACAAAACCGAAACCTTCCAGGTGTGCCTGGTTGAGAACCACAGCTCTGTAGGTTTGACGACTTACTTAGTAGTAGTATTTTTATTGATTCTTGGGCTTGGACCTTACAGATTACTTTTATTGAGGTCTCTTCTCTTCTGATAGAAAAGTCTCAGGGACAGCTTAGCTTGGGTCATGTGCCCATTGAAATATAGTCACTGTGGCCAGAGGAAAAGAAAGGTCTATCTGGTGTGACCTGGGTCACCAATCCTTGGAACGAAGAGAAGCTGTGGTCCCTCTCACCCCCCATATGAATTGAGTTAGATTTACCTGTGGGATGGAGAAGGGCTGTCTCCAAGGAATGGGATATTGGGGAAACAAAGTAATAAACTCAGGAATAGCCAGATGGAAGAGATGCATAGGGCCAAGTATGGGGGATGGGGGCTGAGCTTCCATGCCCTCTCCAGGCATGTCACCCCCCGAGGCATCTCCATGTGTTCACTAACCTGAAAACTCCCTGAACCCCTTCATTTAGGGTTTTTGTGGAGACTTCATTATGTAGACATCACTGATGGAATCATTGGCCATTGGTGATTGAACTCAATCTCTAGGCCTTCTCTCATCCCCCAAACCAAGTAAATGAATGGGGGGAAGGATGCTGTGCATTTGCAGAATTCCCTCTATTCTTTCTCTCACTTACGCCAGCTTCCTCCCTTCCTTCCCTGTGTGGTAGAGATTTCTTCCGTGGACTCACCCTCTCAGCATCTAGAATGTAAATGTCTTGAGGTCCCCCCTTTCTCTTGGCTGCAAACTAGCGGGCAAATACCTGACAGGTGTTCTGCAGGAGTTCAATTTGCCCCTGCTCCTTGAAAGCCAACTTTATATTCTTTCTTCCCCTGTACTATTCAATTGTAAATATATAACTGAGCTTCCTTAAGATGTGGGAAATTTCTGCAAAGAAGCAGACACTGCAGTGAGAGTAAGTGGAGGTGCGACTCAGGTCGTGTTCTTGGATTTTAATATGACTCTTTTGTTGATTGTTCACGTAAGAGAAAAGAGAATTGAGAGAGAGAGACTCTCAGCTACTAGACCAGCACTTGGTTTCTCAGCATCCTATATCATGTTTTCGAAATTACCACGTTATTCATTTTTTCCACCAATATTCATTTGTTGCTACTTACATGGCACATTTCGTTCGATATTAGTTCGTGTAAGAACAGCAGCATCCTTGCCCTCAGGGAGCTTGTAATCTCGCTGGGAGACAGAGCAAAAACTCTGAGCGCGAGACAGTCAATGAAATGGTTATGAATTGTGCGTACGGCCATGAGGGAGGCAGCGGGGGTGTTGAGGACGGTGTGGTGTCAGCAAAAGCCTGTTTGAGAAAGTGACCTGTGCTCTGAGACCTCCCCAAGGGACAAGGAAGGAGCCAAGTGTTGCAGACGACAGAAGAACGTGTGAAGGGCACCCATCCCAACGACGGCCAGAAGAAGGAGAACATTCCCCAAGCGCGTTATTCAACAACGATTGCAAATATGTGACGCCGACGGGCTCCAAAAAAAAGTGGAAGGAAGTCCAGAAACTCGTCGTGACAATGCCTTCTCGGTGCTGTGATGTATGCATGTGTGTTTTTTCAAGCAGTTTTGTTTTTCCACTTCCTCATTTCCTCATGCCATCATGCAGCTGCCTCACCTGAATGCCAGTCGCTAAATGAGGCGGCAGCTGTGGATCCAGTGAAACAAAGGGGGAAGGTTGCCATAGTAACAGAGGCCAAGGAGAACAGCTCTTCCTCCTCTCCCCAGAGTCCCTCTCAAGGGGAGGCTATGGAGACGTCCTTAGCCGGCAATGGTCCTTCCAGCCGTGGGGCTGGCAGGGCCCTTCTCAGCACTCAGCTAGTTTCCCCACCATCCCTTTTAGCAGTTTAAGAAAGTTACTCTGTTGTTAGTTACAGAGCACGGAAGGGAGAAATGAAACAAGTTAGATGTTTCATTTAGATGGGATTATAGGTTAGGCTGGATATATCGTTATTTTGCGTTCCTTCATTCCTACTACACCTTTCTCTTCCTGTCAGTCTCCATGCACATAAAATATGCATCAACTTGTATTTGAGACCCAGTACCCTGACTCCATTTACCAGGCAAAATCGTAGTGCTCCCTGCAGTACTGTAATATGAGTAGTTGCCCAAAGTTCTATGACATATCACTGTTCCCACCATTGGGAAGAGTGAGTTTTTGAAATATTCATCATGTTCTGATCAATTTTAACAGATCATGGTATCTGTAAAAAGATAATACTTGACAGCAAATGAATTGAAGCTGTTTTAATTGGACTGAAGTTCTCTTGTGAGAACTTAATGTTTTTTTAATTGACATTTCCAGGAATCTATCCCAGAGAAGCTGGGATCTCCTTATGAAATGCCATCCTCACCTATCTTTGCATACTCAGAAGTTACTCCTACTTCCAAGTGAAATTGAAGTCTTAATTTATACAGTTTTACTATTCTACTTCTTGGTCATCTTGAATGCTTTTCTGGAATTTTAGATACTACTTCTTAGTCCACAGTTACTTATGTTTTCAGTTGTATTTGGAGGCACAGTAAAGAGTCATGGGTAAAAAGCATAGAATTTGGAGGCTGGTGGAACTGAGTTCTGACGACAGCTCCATCACTTACTGTTTGGGGCTGCATCTTGGCCGAGTTAGTTACCTTCTGACTTGCCTCAGTTGTTGCATCTGTAGAATGGGTGTAAAAATAGTATCTATTTCCCAGGATTATGGTGAGGATAAAATGAGTCAGGGTGTCTAAAGTGTTTAGTGCAAGGCCAGGTATAATAATATCTGTTGTGAAGATGGTGATAAATGTGATGATGGTGGTGAGAATGCTCACCTTATCTGCCCAACAGGATTGTAAGCTCCCCAGGGACAGTAGTCGGCACCTATTTCTCCTTTCGCACTTTTCCAAATAGCATGCGACAATAGGCATATAGATATAACAAAAAATAAAAATATTGTTTAATATAATTAATTCCATTAATTACGCAATTTATTTCTTCATCCCAATTATCTGTCATATATATATATATATATATATATATATGTACGTATATGAGAGAGAAAGAACAAAAGAAAGATGACTAATTTAAATATGGGAAACAGGGACATCCCTGGTGGCACAGTGGTTAAGAATCCACCTGCCAATGCAGGGGACACAGGTTCAATCTCTGGTCCTGGAAGATCCTACATGCTGCGGAGCAACAAAGCCCGTGCACGACAACTACTGAGCCTGCGCTCTAGAGCCCACGAGCCACAACTACTGAGCCCACGTGCCACAACTACTGAAGCCCGCGTGCCTAGAGCCCATGCTACACAACAAGTGAAGCCACTGCAATGAGAAGCCCGCGCACCACAACGAAGAGTAGCCCACGCTCACCACAACTAGAGAAAGCCCACGTGCGGCAATGAAGACCCAACACAGCCAAAAATATAAATTAAATAAATAAGGGAAACAAACTTAGCTAGGGTAGACTTGCCAGAGTCTCAACTTTGGTTCTGATGGGAATTTTAAGAAAAAGTGCAATAATATGGTTTGTGGTAGCCACGCTCCAGTGTCCTCTTATGCTTCATTTAGCAAAGTGCTTTTTTATTTCTTGTCACTGCCAATACCAGGGATTCTATTGCTGGAAACAGATGAGAACCCTCCACTCCATGTGAAACTTGCCTCATGAGACTTTCTATTACTGCTTTGCTCAGCAGTTTTGAATTGCTGGTTCCATGGAGAGTATTCTTCAGCATGAGTGAAAAGTGATGCTGATACGTGCATAAATAAATATGAATGTACGGCAAATACTCTCAACGTAATGTCTTTTTTTTTTTTTTTTTTGCGGTACGTGGGCCCCTCACTGTCGTGGCCTCTACCGCTGCGGAGCACAGGCTCTGGACACACAGGCTTCGCGGCCATGGCTCACAGGCCCAGCTGCTCCGCGGCATGTGGGATCCTCCCACACCGGGGCACGAACCCATGTCCCCTGCGTCAGCAGGCGGACTCTCAACCACTGCGCCACCAGGGAAGCCCCGTAATGTCTTGTTCTTTGGAAAATGCTTCAAATTGTTACCTGGTAGATATTAAATACAAGGAATTCTCTTTCAAAAGAGTTCTCAGTGCTGACATTGGTAAGCACTCTAATTAGGAAGGAAGATGTGAGGTACACTAATGAAAGGCAAGATGGTCTTGTGGAAGGAGAGCTAGTTCCTACCTAGGCACCAGGGGAGACAGACAGTTTGGTCCATTACAGATGCCTGTTTCTCTGACTCGGGTTCAAAAACCCCTAGAGTTCTGAGAACATAGCCTCTGGATTGGACTGTTCCCAGGTTTGAGAAACTGCCTTAGTAAATCAAATTCTCTTTGAAGGAAGTGGTTGGAAATGTGTGTGCAGGCAGTGGTAAAGCGTGGAGGGAATCGTAATGTAGGCTTAAATATATTGCTTGAATCTATTTTACAATGTGGAAAAATGATGTTTTCTTTGTTATAACTAAAAAATAAAGAAGTATATCATTTATGTGAAAATAAAATTAGCTAATGTTTATTTCAGTATTAACTTCCAGGCACTGTTCCATATTTTATTGAAAAATACTTACATACAGTAAAATGCATAGGTCTTAAGTGTATTGTTCAGTGACTTCTGACAAATGCACACATCCCTGTAACCAATACCCTATATAGAGCAGAGTTTGGCAAACTGCAACCCTTGGACCAAACCCAGCCTGTGGAGTGTTTTTGTGTGGGCTGTGAGCTAAGAATGGTTTTTATATTTTAAAAGGGTGATTCAAACAAACAAAGAAAGAAGACTTCACAATAGAGACTGTATGTGGACCTCAAAGGCTAAAATATTTACAAACTGGCCCTTCACAGAAACCTTTTCCAACTCTGAAGTACCACCATCACTCTAGAAAGTTCCCTCATGTTCTGACCCCCAGAGGCAAAGACTATTCTGATCTCATCCCCATAGATTAGTTTTCCTGTTTTTGAAGTTCATAAAAATGGAATCATGGAGCACATCCTCTTTCGGGACTGGATTCTTTCTCTGAGCATAATATTTAAAAAATTCATCCATGTTGTTTTGTGTATCAGTAGTTCATTCCTTTTTATCGCTGACTGTTATTCCATTATGTGAACGCACAACCTGTTTATCCAATTTACTGCTGATGGACACTTGGGCTGTTTTCCATTCATTGTTTCTAATGTGAGTAAGCTGCAGTGAACATTCTTGTTCAAGTCTTTCTGTAAACATTAGTTTTCATTTCTTTTGGGTAAAGAAGTAGGAGTGGAATTGCTGAACCATAAAGTAGGTAGATTTAACTTTTTAGGAAACTGCTGAATGGTTTTCTACAGTGGTGGCATAGCTTTTTTTGGCACTCCCATCAGAAATGTGTGAAAGAGCTAGTTGTTCTGCAGTGTCATCAGCATGTAGTGTCACCAGTCTTTGTGGTTAGCTATCCTGGTGGGTGCCAGACACTGTTCTTCATACCTTAAAGTAGCTTAACCTCCCCACCCCACCCACAACAGCACTGGGAGATCGACATTATTATTATCCCTGTTTTAGAGGTAAGAAGATTGAGGTCACAGGGGTTAAGGGATTGCCTAAGGTCATACAGCTGGTAAGGAACCCCATTAGTCTGGCTCTAAAGCATGTATATTGAATTACTGCATTCATTACTGTTCCCAGTGTTACTTAAGATTCATTACAGTACCGGTCCCGTATAGGACGTGGAGTAATGTAGGTGGGGATGCTGCCTACGAGAGCACAGCCTGGGACTGCACGCAGGTGTCCTGCCCAGGTAGTGAGGGGGGATCAGCTCATCAAGCAGCCCCAGATAGGACACCTCTTTCTAATCTGCATAAGGGCTACCTGTGACCCTTTTATAAGAGGCTCAATTCATATTACTTGAGTTAATAACTTATACAGGAATGTGTAAGTTGGTAAGCATCTTGGAATATGGGAGGATCTTTTTGCAGCTGGTAATAAGTTCAAAATAAATCCAAAGGCAGACTAGTGAACCCAATCTTCTTATTAAGATCACTGCTTTTAGTTTATTTACTTTTATTGAAGTGATATTCACATAACATAAAATCAACCATTTTATTTTATTTTATTATTTTTTTTGTGGTATGCGGGCCTGTAGGCCACTGTTGTGGCCTCTTCCGTTGCGGAGCACAGGCTCTGGACGCGCAGGCTCAACGGCCATGGCTCACGGGCCCAGCCGCTCCGCGGCATGTGGGATCTTCCCGGACCAAGGCGCAAACCCATGCCCCCTGCATCGGCAGGCGGACTCTCAACCACTGCACCACCAGGAAAGCCCAAAATCAACCATTTTAAAGTGAACAATTCAGTGGCATTTAATACACTGACAATGCAGTGCAACTAATACTTCTATTTAGTTCTGAAATAGCTTATGACCCCAAAAGGAAACCCTGTACCCACTGGTAGTCACTCCCCTATCTGCCTGCTCCCTGCCCCCACCTTCCTGCCTCTTGGAAACCACCAATCCGTTGTATGTCTCTATAGATTTACTTATTCTGAAATGTTTCGTATAAATGGAATCATACAGTATGTGACCTTTTGTATCTGGCTCCTTTCACTTAGCATAGGGTTTTCAAGATTCATCTGGGTTATAACATGCATTCCTTTTAATGGCTGAATAATTCTCCATTGTATTTGATTGTCCATTCCTCAGCTGGTGGCCTTTTTGGTTGTTTCTGCCTTCTGGTTATTGTGAATATTGCTGCTGTAGACATGCATGTACTTGTATTTCTTTGTCCAGGTATTTGTTTGAATACTGTTTTCAATTCCTTTGGGTATACACAGAGCAAGGCTTTTGAAGCTGCAGTCTGTGGCGATACGAGATGTTTGGTGGTGCCGGTGGTGGGAAGGTTCCAGGAATCCCTAGATTTGAGAAGCACTGTATATTTCCTTTTTTTTGGGGGGCTTCGCAGCCCTCTCACTGTTGTGGCCTCTCCCGTTGCGGAGCACAGGCTCCGGACGCGCAGGCTCAGCGGCCATGGCTCACGGGCCCAGCCGCTCTGCGGCTTGTGGGATCCTCCCAGACCGGGGCACGAACCCGTGTCCCCTGCATCGGCAGACGGACTCTCAACCACTGCACCACCAGGGAAGCCCAAGAAGCACTGTATATTTCCTTTAAACCAAATGCAATAGTAGAAAAGTGTCTTTGAGGTTAATGTGAAGGAAACATCATTTAAAACTTGCTTATCCATGTGGGAAAAAAGTGACCAATGGTTTACTTCAAAGCTCAGTGAAGCCTTTAGTAATCTGCTGAATAAAAATGTTCCACTGAGAAACATAGACACCAGAAGGCTTCTACATATGGTCAATTTTCCCAAGCTTTGTAGAGCATTTTCTCCTGGCATTTCGTTTAATGCCCTCCCTGGGGTAAGTGCACCGCCCTTCCACCTTCCCTTTAGTTTAGAGTTCCAGATAAAATGCAGGATGCCCAGTTCAATCTGAATTTCAAATAGGCAACAAATAACTTTTAATATAAATACATCCAAAATATTTTATTATTTGTTGTTTATATGATATAAACATATCTCTGTACTAAATCGAGCATTATTTTTCTTGCTCTGAGAGAGGGTATCTGAATTGCATAGAATTGTAGGGGATACCTGTCAGCAGAGATGCTTTGCTCACTCATTTTCCTCTGAGAGAACCATTTCCCTCCTTATATAAATAATGTAAAAATTTGGAGATAAAGTATGTGGGGTATAAGGAAGGTGAAATGGAGCCTTTACAATGTAAAGTGCTTTCTCCCTGGCCCTAGTTCATTAGTGAAATCTAGTGATTTAAATTACCCAGCTAACCTCTTCCGCCACTGTAGGATTATAAATCAAGTAGGTGGCTACTACCTGAAGGGGTTGTACAGTTTTTGCAGGAGGTTCTCATCAAGCTAAGAGGGGCAGAAAATTTCCTATTACTGTGTCATGCCTAAGTGGTGATGCTTGCACCACCACTTACAGTGTATTACTATGCAATTCACTTGCTAAAATAAAAGAAACAAAATAGGAACATATACAATACTTTCCCTAACAGAGGAATAAATAAGATGGCGGAGATCTCTGGGCAAATGGCCTGATGATATATAATACTCCTAACGCTGCCAGACAGAGGCAGACTCATTCGGATACAGAAAAAAAAAATTAAAGGTATTTATCTGTCTGTCTTTCTCCCTTTATTTTTGTCTGTCTCTGTGCCTTTATTTTGTGCGAAATTTTGAGAGATGAATTCCATTTTCTATGAGCTCAATGGCTGTCATATTGCATTACATCATGCAGCTCGGATCATAACAATGAGATGTTAGGGTTTAAATTAATAATATTGCAACACATCACTTGATAAAGCAGTGTGCTTAATCCTATCTAGTCTGCTCAGGTAGCCTGACTTCTTCTGCCCGGTGCCTCAAATCTGCAGACTGCAGTGGAATTACCCAAGTTCAATTGCAAACAACCTATAATTGTGAGCCAAGACCTTGAGCTTCATGACAGAAAGCATTAAATTAATATGATGGTCAGATTTCACAAGCTTTATATATACATACATACGTACATATATATATATATATATATATATATATACACACACACACACACATATATATATATAGTTGGGGGTGGAGGAACAGAAACTTTTGAGGTTTCTGAGTGCATTTTCCATCCTAGAAATAGACCCAACAAATACCTGCTCTTTATACAGTTGCCTTATATGCTGTGTTAGTAGAAGTCACCAGGAAAATGGAAGCTGGTGGGATGTAGGTAAAAGAAGATCCTCCAAGGTCTGGTGACGTTAGCTTGAAATCCAACCCCCTCCCCAAAACGACTGCAGCTTGAAGACCCAACCCAAACTGTTACAGGTTTGAAAGAGAATCATATCGGATGCCCAAAGATGAAAACAGGTCTAGAGCACATCAAAAAAATATTCCTTATCCAAAGCAGATTGTTCTCACAGGGCTTTTCTCATGTGCAGATGCTTTTGCTGTGAAAACAAAACAAAACAAAGCAAAAAATAACTATTCATTTTAGGAAGTAAGAGAGGCATTTTGGAAACCCAAATAATTAGTCAGTGTGCGCGAAGAGAGAAGTGCGCAGAGAGGCTCTCGGAGATACTGCTTTCCTTTCTCTCTCTGATAGCTCCCCCCCCCCCCGCCCCCCAGGCTCTCTCGAGCCCCTGCTATCTTCCTCAGGACGTATACATTTCCAAACACTGCCAGCATTGGGTAAACAAACAGAGGATTTGTATGTGGCCTTCATTAAGGTGGGTTGCCAATTGTCAAATTACTTTCTGCCCGACCTGCGGAGTGCGAATGCAAATTCATCCCCCCCCACCCCCACCCCGGCGCTGCCTCATTTACAGCTATTGATTCATGTTTGACTGCAAGTTCAAAAAAAGTTGTCTTTGAAGCTTCCCCATCTATGCTCGGCTTCCTCGGTCCAGGTGGCACCTGGATCCCTGGCAGTCATTTTGATCTTTGTATTCAGAATGCCAAGGAGGGTCATTCCAGGTAACTTAAAAGCAAGATACCATCAGAAAGGATTTGGAAATGAAGTCTTTGCCTTGTCACATTAATGCGGTCCTATCAAGTGGCAGTTTATCAAGAGCCACCTCACAAGGTTTTAATGAGCATGCTGCCTGTTCTTATACAATACTAATTAATCCCATTTTTTCACACTGCCGTGATTGCTTCATGAAACCCACATTGTTTTATACTCAGTCGCAAAGCGGCTCTTACTGATTAAATCTCCTTGCCTGCGATGGAGCCTGACAACTGAATTATACCTTGCTCAAAGTAATAATGGGTATCAGCTAATAAATACGGTTTAACACACACAAAACTATGCAGCCAAAATCACACCACAAAATAGGAGTTTGACTTATAGGCTCAGCAGTGTTTCATTAAACATCTGTATTATAATTCACTGGTTTTCCAACTGATGTAATAACTTAATTGATGAGAACAAAGACAAGCTTATTTATTCACCCAATTGCTTGCTTCTTGACTAACGTTTTTCCTGTGTGTTATTGTGGAAATAAATATGCAATGTTCTTTTTATAGAAGTCTAATTTAGGTCCTTTTTTCCCCCTATCGAGAAGTCAGCATCACCATCCATATCTGACAATTTCTTGCTGTTTTGCAACAGAAACATTTTGATAAGCTGGGTTCTGGTGTTTGCCCTGATGTCCAGACTGGCTAGCAGAGGTGAGAGGGGAAGGGCTTTACAGCCCTTCAGAGTGCATAATAACTGTCCACTGACTTCCTTCATAAAGGCTAGAATGATCTCTCATTGAAAACACACATGCACACACAAAAATTTCATCCAGTGCCCTAAATTCCACCAATGCTGAGATGATTCTGTACAACTCATGAATGACATGGACTTGTTCACGTCCAGCTTGTTTCTCTCCACCCTCATTTAAGTGATACTAGGGACCAGTAAATTCAGTGACAAAATCGCATGTGGCATTTTTTTTCCCCTTGTATAAGATTTGTGTTAGCTGGAGACAGAAGTGAAAAATGATGCGATTTCATCATCCTTTTAGCATTGGGTTGTGTGTCTTTTGGTACAGTCCATTTAATAAATATGCAATGAGAGTAAATTCTCTTGTTTCTCTTTCTGGGAGGTAGGGATTTTACAATAGCTTTTCTTTCAGTTGACATGTCAGGGCATCACCTCTGTGCTCTCCTAGCCTCCTGAACTACTCATGCTGGTCACATATTATAATTGCTTGCTCAGTTTTCTGTTCACCTGAGGCTGTGAACACTGTGAGGATGGACCCTTTCAAATAATATTTATTGAGAACTTGCTATATTTCAGGAACTGTTCTAGGCCTTGAAGATACCCTGGTAAACGAGAGATGCTCTCATGGAGCTTGTTATCGTTCTGGGGGAGACAGGCAAGAATCAAGCAAGTACAATGTGATATCTGGCATTGCCAAGCATTATGAGGAAGAATAAAGCACATGGAGAGGTATATTGTATGTGTTTTTTACTTAGTAGAAACTCATCCAATATTGGTTGGATCAGTGCAAACTTTGTTATACTGATTCCACATTTTTGTGCTGTACCTACTCTTCCTTCATGATGTGATTAAAGAAGAAGTGATACTTTCAAGAAACTTTCCCTGGACACACTGTTATTCCTTTGCTTTGGCTTCCTCAGATCTACACTGGCCATGAGCCTCTAGCTGCCTGTTCTGTATCTCTTTTCTCTGACCTCATTGTAAAATTCTTCAGCGGAGGGCTGACTAGGTTGGTCTCGTGTCTTTTGAAACTGTCACTACAGAACTGAACAGTTTCCCAACCTCTACATCTCCTCCCTCTTCAACAAATCCTGTTTCCCTATTTCTAAGTATTTACAAGGTATCAATGTGGTTACTACATTGCTGTCTAGTTTAAATACATTTCTGTGCTGATCTCTTGTGTCACCATCTCCCAGAAGGTTACAACACAAAACTAACATCTTCCCTGGTTTCTAATGAGCCTGATATGATGAAGTTTCCTCCCCAAACCTCTCATCTTCCAGTCATGGAGGTTAGATGATCTGAAGCAAATTATGACTTGGTATAGGTCACATACCTTTACTTCTTAAGTCTTGTTGCCACTTCTGTTCATGGATTGTTTTCCCCCTTTCTTTCTGTCCCCTACGCCTCTAAGTTGGCTGGGACCTCATTATTTCAGTCCAGACTTAAAAAGCATTTCTGATTCTAGCATCTTCGTCCTTAAATGCAGTCTCCATGCTAGTCCCTAAAATGTTACTTTCAGCAAATCTCTCCCCTGCTTCGGAACTTCTAATGACCATGTAGAAACATGGGCCTAGCATTGCCAAAGCTTCCAATTTTTTTAAAGCCCAGAAATACACATTTACGTGTGAAATTTTATGAGTTTTGAATGTTGGAAAGTCATTCCAAAATATTTTAAATCTTACGCAGTCCAAATTAAAAGTTTGGCTGGGCCACAGGTTATGAATCTTTGCTCTGTGCTTTTGGTTGTCTTGTTTTCCTGTCTTAGACCTGTTCTTAACACTTGTGTGAACTCAGCCGTCCTCTCCAGTACTCATCTCAGTTCATCTAGGAAAACTTTTCCCACTCCTACCCATCTCTCTGTAGCCATTTGACTTAAGATCAGGTCTCTGTAGTGCTTCTTACGAAAAGGAATCTTATTTTATTCTTATTTTGAGTCACCTACCCTACCTGACCCATAAGGAAAGGTTCCAGGTGGGAGGGGTGATGGGTTTTGAAGTATGGAAGATCTGGTGTGGCCTTGGCTCTGCCGTTTATCATGTGATCATGGGTAAGTTAACTTCATCCCACAAAGCTTCAGTTTCTGTGTTGGTAGTTGCATCCCCATGGTGTCTTATAACGTACCTCAGCTCATGAAGTTCTGCAAGAACTCCGTGTAAATTAATATTCATGGTGACAAGGAAGTAAGCATTCATTAATTATTAGCTATTATTAATATAATTATTAGTGTTACATTTACTACTGAATATTTAACAATAACTTTGTTCTTCAGCTGATAAATTTACTGTTGAAAGTATATGTTATACCAAAGAATTAACAAACAAGAAAATCCAATCCAATAAACAACGATTGGACACTTACGTTATAAGTGCATCTGGTCCACTGGATAGCAAAATCATATTGGTGTTTGAGATCTAGAGGAAACATAAAACTTCTTTTAACATACAGGGAATTATTCATTTTTAAGTTTATAATAAAGAATTATAAACACACTCACAGTAGAACAGTACCATGAACCTTTGTGTACCTATCACCCAACCTCAACAATCTTCAGCTCTTACTCTATCTTGTTTTATCTAAATTTCTACCCACCCAGGATTATTTTGAAGAAAATCTCAGACATGTAACACTATTTCATCTGTAGATATTTCAGTATATATCTATAAAAGCTGAGGGCATTTTGAAAAAATAACCTTAGCAACCCTAAGGTAGTTAATGATAATTCTCAAATATCCAGTCAGTGTTCAGTTTATTTTTAGAATTTGTTTGAATCAGGATTCAGATACAATCCACACATTGCAATTGACTGACTTGTCTCTTAAAGTCTCTGAATCTGCAGTTTTCTCCTTCTTTTTTTTCCCCCTGAAATTTACTTGGTCATTTATCTTACAGTTTGCCCAGTAGAGATTCTCACAGTCTGAATTTTACTAATTTCATCATCATAGTGTCATATAACATGTTCCTCTGTCCACTGTATTTCCTGTAAATTGATGGATAAAGAGGCTTGATGTAATTACGGCTTGCTTTTTTTGTGTGAAAGGCAGGGCTATTTTAGAGGTAGTATTGGTACATCCATCAGAAGACATATAATGTATAGTTGTATCTATTTTTTTTTCTGATGGAGTAGCCATTGATGATCCTTGAGTAGATTCATTCTTTTATTCTTGCGAAACGGCGATATTCTAATTCAAATGAACTTTAAAGATGTTAAGCCTAAGCAAAATGCTTTATTGTTTTTGTACTGATGTTTTGAACCCACCCACCTACATTTTTTACCAGTAGATTTTCCAAGAGCAAATTCATTTCTACATTCACATGTGCAAGGAGATATGCTAGTACCTAGGGTGGATACACAGAAGATGTTATTTCTACTTTGGAAAGACATCAACCGAAGGGGTAGACAGGGGTCAGTGGGGGAGATGAATGTAAGAGCAAATAATTATAATAAAAATTACTTAAGGACTGGAAGAAGTGTGGAATTATGGAAGAAGAAATGCCTAACTTCGCTGATGGGAGTCAAGAAGGCTTCTCGGTGGAGGGGCTTAAACAGCTGGATCAGGAAGTTCGCTAAAGGAAGAGATAATAATAATAACAACAGCCCCATCAGTACTAGTATTTAACACTTACCAAATATTGCCCTGAGAATTTTGTAAGTGTCAACTCACTGAATCCTTACTATAACCCCGTAATTTAGCAGGTAAGTTAACTGAGGCGCAGAGTGTTTCAGCTTCACGCTCAAGGCCACGTAGCTAATAGGAGACAAAGATTCAGGGAACTATTTAGAGTGCAGAGTGAGATATTCACAGTTTATGTACACGGTCTTCTCAGAGGCAGCCTTGTTATTTAGGGTCCACTTTTCAGAAGCTTCCTAGTTGAGACTGGTTTCATCATGGCCTGAGAGATATTGTCAGTTTTTCCCTGATGACCACAAGCCATATGAAGTGGCATGAGTGATAACTACAAAATAAAAAGGGAGACTAGCAAGGGGATCTGACCTATCATCAGTGAATTAGGCACTGCGGCCCCACATCACACATTGAAGGAGAATCTGGACTTGTGTGCGTGGCAGTGTTTCAATAATCACATGAACTGTAATTCATTGATTTTCCAGCTGGTATAGTAACTTAATTGATGAGAGTAAAGGTGAGCTTTATTAACATTCATCCATTTACTTAATTCCTAATTTATATTTTCTCCATAGTCATGGGAGAAATTTATACGTAGAGTTGCTGAGGATTTAAATTCTGAGAATGGGGATTTCAGGTTATTGTATGCCACAAATATACCTAAGAAAGTATATGAAATGAGTGCTTAAAAAGTTAGCAAAAACTAAGTCAAGAAATAAGGGAAATGTGAGGTCATTTTGTCCAGTCCTCTGCCTCTAGGAAACACTGTTTGCCTAAGATCCCTTAGACAGTAGAGCTGAACTCATTAATCAGAAAATACATATTATATTTCTGTTGCCATGAACCCTGGGAAAAAGAGTGTGTTCACCTAAATTTGCACTTAACCAAGTCAAAAATGTTAGAGAAATATGTGACAACATTTGATGAACTTCAGGGAGGCAGCAATAAGCTCCTTTTTCCCTACGGGTATTCTTCTCATTTTTCAATTTAGGCATTAAACTTATCTGTGCACTTAAAAAATCAGACTTCAAAGTCTTAAAGGTAAAAAGAGCTTTTTTCCCCCCTCCTTAGGTAGTTGGACCCGTTCGGAAAATCTGCAAAATGTAAAAGAGCTACACGGAAATCATCCCGAGCACCCATCCGTACTGTTACACGCTTAATCACGTAGAGTTGTACTGATGTTAAGAAAAAAGTACCATTTCATTGTTTGGCTTTCCTTCCTTGAGTTTTGTTCGTTGATTATAATTATGATGTGTGAAGTAATGAGCCCATATGTGATGGACAAGACAGAAAGATGGTTTATTGTTTGGGGAGCTTTATGCAGGAAAAATGTGCAGACAACAGGGAATTAAGTCTCAGGATGTCATTTATTAGGTAAAATGGGGATCCAGATCTCTTGCCTTGACAAGGTGCAGTTGCCTCCTGAATGATATGGGTTAATTTAAGTGTTTTGAGGCTAAGATATATAAATTTTTTGGGGGGGTGGGTATAGGGATTAGAAAGTAGTTTAGGGAGAAGCTAACGTGTCTCAGTTTTATTGAGAAACAGTGCTGAGGCCGTGATTGCTGCACTGTATTTGAATGTACCATCCATTAAGTGTCCATAGAGACAACATGATGTTCATCTCTTCTTTTCTCATTATTAGATTTGACCACCTTGTAGTTTACTGGTGAATGCCTACATTCTAATCAGAGAACATGATTGGGAAAACTGGATTAATGCATTCTCAGCAAAGAGAAAGTATCCATTTCTGACTCCTTTTTCCTCCCTTTGGACATCATTAAAGCATTTTGTCCTTTTCACCTACCACACTTGTATGAACTTGAAAATAATTCTTAAAGAGACTCCTATTCGTGCTTTTTGAAAACTAAGTGAAACAAAGACATTCTGTTTCAAGATTAAGTAGGCTCATGCTTTGTTGATGACCTGTGGCCCCAGTGAGTGGTGTTCACTGATATCCTCAATCCTACTTATAGTTTTCTGTTTCTACTAACCTCCATCCCACAGGAAATCCACCAGAAAGTCTTATAAACCCTATACCAAAGCACATCACAGAACCTCCTCTTCTCTCCATGCCCGTTGCTACTGTCAGCACTTAACCTTCCAGCTGAGCTCTGCTTCCCCTCTTGCTGCTGTTTAATCTCCATACCACATGGTGGCCAGAACTACAGTGTCTCACCAAGGGTTACCCAGATTAGGTATAAACTAGATCACATTGGTCCCCTGCTCAGGATGCTCCAGTTGCTTCCTGCTTCAATTCAAATACAATTCAAACACCTTTTCATGGCCTCTGAGATCCCATAAACTGTAGTTTCCACCTCTCACAAGTCTTCCCCTACTATTTTCCTCTGCCCTTTCTGCTCTAAACATTGTTTCGTCTCTGCCCTTCCAACACCAAGCTCCTTTTTGCCTTGGGGATTTTACATTTCCTGGACACTTTCCTTAGAATCGTCTTCCCATGGCTGCCTTCATTTCTCCATTCGTGTCTCACGTCTTCCAAGAATAGCCTTTCCTGGCCAGTCAGTCTAGAGTTTCCCCCTCCTCTGGTCACCCCCATCCTATTAATCTGACATTGTTACATGTTCTTAGCTTTCTGAAGGCCCAGTTTTTGCTTTTCTTGTACACTGCTCTACCCCAGAGCTAGAAATGATGCTGTTACCTGGTAAGGACTCTAATCTATGTTACAAGAAAGAAAGTATAAATCTGACTGATTATGGAAAACCATCATTCTTGGACTGTTCTGAGACCTTTTGATATACTGGAAAGAGTATAGGAACATTCAGATCTGAATTTGATTCTAAACTCTGCCACTTGGTTGCCATATGCTACCTTGTTTAAACTCTCTGTGACAGATTTTAAAAGGCCATAAATTCCTTGCTACATCTCTCATTAAGAGACAGAATAGATTAATTCCGGTCTTGGCTACGTAACTTGCTTTGGCCAATGGCACATCATTGCCCATTGTGATGGGTTGTGTAAGCTGAGCCAGCCCTTTGGGGCTTGCCCTGTTGGAACTCTGCCCTGAGACCACCATACTGCAAGAGAGCTAGTTTGGCTTACATAAGTGAACACATGGAGGAGAACCAAGGTGCTCTAGCTGACAGCCAGCAGTACCTGCTGGATGCATGAGTGAGGCCAATTTAACATTACAGAACACACACCTGCGTGTGTAGTTGAATGCAGTTGTATGAATGCCAGATGAAACCACCAGAGAAACTACAGGCCACCCACCAGATTGGGAAAATAGAGCATTTTTGTTGTTTTAAGCCACTGCTTATTAGGATGTTTTGTTATCCAAGATTGTTGGAAGAACAAATGAGATAATCAAATTAATCTCGATTGCATTTTCAGTTCGTAATAGGAACTCAATCTTTCTTAGTTCTCTGTCGTTATCCCTGTTCTGAACTTGACTGCTAGAATTTTTTAGTCAATCTGAGTGTGACTTCTACTCTGATATGACCATGTAGACTAATGGTATTTACAAAATATGTCTGGGGATTGATCCGGTCATGCATAGAAGAGGTCTTTAGATCAATTAAACTAATTCCATGACCATTTATTAGGATGATTAAGGTGGAGAATTGAAGCACTGAAGCAGGTTGAAACTACGTGTAATATAGAACAACGGCTGCCATTTATTAATCACCTACTATGTGTCTGGAACCACACTAAAGTACTATGTATATATTGCCTGGTTTATGTTTGACATCAACTGTATTTTGCAGAAGAGAAAACTGAAGTTTATGTAAATTAAATAATTTGCCCATGATCTCATAGCTAGTAAATAGTAAAGCTCCGACTTAGACCCTGGTCTGTCTAACTCCAGATCTATAGACTTCAACGGGGGTTAAAGTCCCAGTGTGAGAATGGGGACAACCTCTGTCACAGGGATTGGACTGCTGGGATGACAGATTATCACTGCAGATGATGTATGCCTTATAGCCAATACATACTGTGTCAATTCTAAGTATTATGGAAATTCAAACAAGGGCAGTTTAGGCCAGATTGTTCAGAGAAATTAAGGCTCCCTAGAGGAAGGAGAACTAAAGAGGGGGCCTCCATGACCTCCTACCTATACTGGCTAGCACATACTGTGAGTTTAGATCGTGTGCTTAGAGTGTTATGTGCATTCTTTAATCCTCGTAGCAACCCTATGAGGTAGGAATGATTGTGATTTCACTTCACATGAAGATATCAAGGCTTACGAAGGTTACTTGCTTGAGATTATAGACCTGGACCACAAATACTAGTAATCTGAGTCCAGCACCATGGTGCAGTGTCACCCTTGGAAGTGCTGGCTGCCTCCAGAAAATAAGTGGTTTTTAGGGAAATTAGAACAGCACTGGGCAGAGGAATGAATGGTGTGTGTGTGTGTGTGTGTGTGTGTACCGTTTGTGTATACTTCATGAGTATGTGGGTAGGACTGGGAATCAGTGAAGGATACTATGGAGAAATAGCAATAGTTTAGGCCAGCGTTTGGAAAGGGTAATAAAACGTAAGTTCAGATTCCTATGATAGGGCAGCTTTGAGTATATATAGAGGCGTACAGTATTTGTCATTGTTGCCTATCCAATATCCACTTCCTTTTCTTTTGGGGCAGGACTCTTGTTGGCCTCTTGAGAGCCGTGTTTCCTCCACTCTTAAGAGTCTGTGGCCTGGTTGGGATTTATGAGGTAATCCATGTCTGGCCTATCAGAGCCCTGAATCCTCTAGGACACATAGTTATTAGTTGACAGACAAGCCCATAAACCAATCAGACCAAGTAGTGTAGGGCTCCTTTCTGCTAGAATTAAACAAGGTGAAATATCATATGGAACCTGGGAGTGAAGTCAACTTGAAGAATAGCTGTGGTAAGAGATGGCAAGAATTATGTTTTGAGGACATTGTTCCAGCCCAGGATCAAGCCAGAACTGAACTAGTCCTGGCGGTGGACTTTCTAGTTACATAAGCCAATAAGGCCCCATTAATAAGTAAGCCAGTTTGAGTTAAGGGTTTCTGTTATTGGCCACAAGAAAAAAATCTTTACGTAAGATTTTTTTAATTTAATTTTTTTAATTAACTTTTTTTTTGCAAACACACTGAAACTTTTACTCAGAAATTCAATTCAAAGAAACCTTATATAAAATATAGTTGAGGAGCAAAGGAGATTTTAAAATCACTGGCTTTGAAGTCAGCAGACCTGAGTTCTAGTGTTGGTTCCACTGCTTTATTTCAATGATGTGAAAAAACAAATTATTTGCTGTGTAATTTGGGAAGAGTTACTACACTTCTCTAACTTATAGTTTCTTCATTTGTAAAATTATAATAATAATTGTAATCACCTCATCATGAATGAATGAATGATATTTTGAGTCATGTTTTACCTTTCAGAGAGAGAAGGTCATTTGGGAAAAGGGTATCTACTTTGAAGGGGACGGTTAGGAAACAAAGATACTACACGTGTCCAGGGGTATAAACACTCTCCTGCCTGCAAGAGCTCTTATAAACTCTGAAGTTCATCTCCAAGTGTGCAATATTGGTTAGGATACAGAAAAGTCTGTCGTTATAACACATCCAAAATTACACTGGCTTAATCAAAGCAGTAACTGGCCTCTCTCTCATGGAACATTCCAGGAGGTCATCCAGGGTTGGTATGGCAACTGAAAGGTATCAGGGACGTGGCTCTTTTTATCTTATTGCTCTGCTATATCTAGGGAGCAGCCCACATCCACATGGTATGAATCTCAAACTCATGGTCAAAGGTGGCTTATGACCATACTGCCCTCAGAAGACAGGAAGGGAGAGAAAGGAGGGTACCCGCTTTTCCTGGTAAGGAAATGACATAGAATTTGGAAATTTACATTCTGCTTATGTCTCATTGGCCAGGACCCAGTTAGATGATTACACTGGGGTACAAGAGAGCCTGGGGAATGTAGTCTTTTGCCGAGTGACCTCATGCTCAACAAAAACTACTGTCACTATTGAAGACAGGAGAATAAAGATTGGGGACACCCACATATTCTGCCACATCTATTATCCTGTATTAGAAGGAAATAACATACATTCATTAGCTCCAAATCTGTTCTTAGTTCTGGGTTTCAGCCAGTCCTTGGGCAGCCAAGTGGGCCCGCTTCCATCTGGCCTGTGCTGAAAATCCTCTTCCCTTCGCAAAGGGCATTTCTTGCACATGAAGCACAGAAAGCCAGGGCCGTTGGCCTCTTCTGGGAGCACGTGTGTATGTCCAAAGTCATTCTTCAGCAGAAGGCTACCTCTTTGCAAATAACGGGCCCACTTATACTTTATATTAGTTTCTGCCTTATTTCATAATTTTTTAAAGAAAATTCTCCTCTCATGCAGGAAAATCTAATTATGCAGTGACAGCAGTTGGCTGACTCGGGCACAACACAACATGTCAATTTTCAGTTGCTTACACGGTCTCACAGAAACTGTTAGAAATTGTTTTGAAATCTGGCATACATTTCAGTCATGTTAATTCCCACAACTGTGCCAAACTTGATGAAATTTGGCTCCTTCGTACTCCAGGGAAGGTGGGGGATTGGGAAAGGCGAGCTTCTTCTTTTTTTTTTTTTTCCTGGCAGTGACATCATCTCCTCATCCTCCTCTTATGATGAACATTGTCCTCAAACAAGCCAAGTAATATAACTTTATATTTACAAGACTGTGTGACAAAATGACTACAGGATACTGGAGCTATGCTATAAAACGAGGGAAGAAATACAGATGGCATCATGATTTTTTTTCCCTTCCAACAGATTTGTGCCAGATGTGTGAATATTGATAATTTCTCTGGGGCTCAACTCAAGACACAATATAGATTTCTGTTTGATGAAGGAAAGAGAGAGTGAGAATCCATCCCGGCGATGGTATTTACAGGAAATGTTTTGCCTCTTCTTCCAAATCTGTCAAAGCAGAACCAGAAATCCCAAATCCAAATGAGCCTCTGAGTCATCCTTTGTTCTGGACCCAATTTTTATCTCCCCACTAATTGACAGACTGGAAAATTCATTTGTGAAAACATGTGGTAGAATTCTAAAAGTGGAGTTTGTCAACTAGCTGGATCTGTCTCTGTGTATCAGTTTAGAGCATGGGTGGTAGCAAAATCTTAGACAAACATCTTAGAAAGGTATCCATCTTATCACAACATATTTTCGTTCTAAACTTAGTAATAAAAATATTTTAATGAAATAATCGTTTTCAGCATTTGCAGTGAGAACACTGGAAGAAAAAAAAATTTCCAAAGCTTTTCTAGCTTCTTTTTAAAAATTATTCTTTTTATTATTTTTTTTTTACTATGCCTGAACCCATTTTAAAATATGATTCTGAGAGCCAGAAAATTTCAATAAATTTCAGTTTCTTAGTCCAACTTTGATTTTTTTAGTATCAGAGAGAATTATTGAAAAGATTTAAAGAGAAAACAGGAATATTTATCATTCCTAGAAAGATTCACCTTTGATCAAATAATTAAGCAAGTTGATTTCAAAATCAGTATAAAAATGTTTTTTATTTTTACCTTGGATCTTCTGTGAAGTATTTCAAATAACTCCAAGTAGAGAAAGACGTATATAATGGGAAAAAGTATAAGTAGAGAAATAAAGAAGGAAGGGGAAAAGACAGAGTAGATCAAGAATTAGGGATGAATGGAAATTGCTCAGGACTTTGGAAATACTTATTTGCTATCGTTGAAACTTAAATTTGTCTTTGAGCTTCTTGGTAGCCACAGTGAAAATGGAGACATGGTCACTTACATAATTTTGTTAATCAGAAAGAAGGTACTGCCTCAGTTCCTTAAGGGATGAACATCTATTTCTAACATTAGGTTATGATGCTGGTTCTCAGCTGAGGATAATGTTCTCCTTTAGGGACATTTGGCAATATCTGAAGACATTTTTGGTTGTCACAACCCAGGGAGGTATTGTTGGCATCTAGCGGTGGAGGCCAGGGATGCTGCGAAACACCCTGCAGTGCACAAGATGACCCCTACAACAAAGAATTATCTGGCCCAAAGTTCAATAAGTCAAGGTTGAGAAACCCGGGGTTAGAAAATCAGTTTATTGTGTGGACGTTCCTAATGTTGTCTATGAGATTCCCATAGCCTGTGGAATTGGAACAAGGCAAAATTGAATTTAAATCCGTGTTTCTCGACTTACCAGCTGTGTAAGTTTTGGCACATTAGTTAACCTCCCTAAGTCTCCTGTCCTGGAGACAATTGTATAAACCCTACAGTGCTGTTATAAGGATCAGCAGGAATAACCTTTATAGCACATCTAGCACAGGACTTGGCACACTGTAAAAACTCAATGAATGTCAGCCTTTAAAATAGTCCCACAGGCAGAGAGGGTAGCAGTGGAGTGTTATTCCTTACACTAATGGTTTGGGAGGGGGATGTAGGATGAAGCTCTGTTGAGCTGTTTCATCTATGGATAGACTTGAGAAGGCCTATAAATGTGGTTGAACTGCATGTAATGATCTACCGTCAAAACCACCAATGTGACAGTGTGAGACGGAACTCCCTGGTGAGAGTTCATCGTGCTGTTATTGGGAGTTGTCGACTGAGAGCTGCTCTTAATTCTCTAGGAATCAGACAAGCAGGTGGCAGAACACATATTAAGTACCTATCTGCTTGGTGCCTTTGCCTGGTGCCAAGGTGTTTACACAGATAGTCTCGGTAGACTCATGATCTAATACAAGCGAGACAGAGCCAGGCCATACTCCACCTTCTGGAAACATACTCAGGGGTCACTCTGTCAGAATTTACATCTCTTCTGAAAACAACAACAACAACAAAGAAATCTGTAGTTCCAAAGTGAAAACAAACAAAAAAAATCAGTAGTTTTGCTACTATTTTAACTTAAAATAGGTCACTTTGTTAAGTGCAGTATGGCTGGCTCCTGAAACCAATTCCAGAATTTCCATAGCTGAATGCAGTAGAAGTGCATTTTCACACATGCAACAGACCAGTCTTGGTGTTCATGGTAAGCATGTGGATTACTTTATTCCAGGAAGTGTTTCGAGATCTAAGGTTGCTTCTGGCTCCACCATACACTGCCTCAGATTCCTCAGTTTCTAGCAAGAAAAAGAGACAATAGAGAAGACATATGGGCTCCATA